>NW_011500290.1:183974-193980 GCF_000495115.2 Populus euphratica
CGGAAGACGGAGGACAGGCCTCGGCAGCAAGCACGTCACGCCACGAGGTCGGGGATGGCAAGGACAGCCCACACATGGGCGCGCGCGCAGCAATTTAATGCCACGCCCACGCCAGCGTAGAGCTCTCCCCGCCATCCTCGAGCTCAGCGGAACGCACCGGCCACATCAGCAAGGCCTCCAACTTGCGAGCACGGGCAGCGGCCACCGTCACCGTGACGTCGCGGCAAGAAGACGGGCGCGCAGCAGCTGCCAGCACCTTGGCACGAGCACAGCAAATGAATGCCACGCCCAAGCCGCGGATATGCCAGCCCCAACGCGCCCGAGGGCTTGCAGCGGGTCCAGGGGACGGTGGCTAGAATCGAAGGGACAGGCAACGCGCCGCGGGGGGACGCGGAGGATCTCGAAGGGACGGGCAACAGGCCGCGGGGGGACGCGGCAGGGAAGATCATGGGGGGGGGCTCTGCCTCAGCTCGGAAGACGGAGGACAGGCCTCGGCAGCAAGCACGTCACGCCACGAGGTCGGGGATGGCAAGGACAGCCCACACATGGGCGCGCGCGCAGCAATTTAATGCCACGCCCACGCCAGCGTAGAGCTCTCCCCGCCATCCTCGAGCTCAGCGGAACGCACCGGCCACATCAGCAAGGCCTCCAACTTGCGAGCACGGGCAGCGGCCACCGTCACCGTGACGTCGCGGCAAGAAGACGGGCGCGCAGCAGCTGCCAGCACCTTGGCACGAGCACAGCAAATGAATGCCACGCCCAAGCCGCGGATATGCCAGCCCCAACGCGCCCGAGGGCTTGCAGCGGGTCCAGGGGACGGTGGCTAGAATCGAAGGGACAGGCAACGCGCCGCGGGGGGACGCGGAGGATCTCGAAGGGACGGGCAACAGGCCGCGGGGGGACGCGGCAGGGAAGATCATGGGGGGGGGCTCTGCCTCAGCTCGGAAGACGGAGGACAGGCCTCGGCAGCAAGCACGTCACGCCACGAGGTCGGGGATGGCAAGGACAGCCCACACATGGGCGCGCGCGCAGCAATTTAATGCCACGCCCACGCCAGCGTAGAGCTCTCCCCGCCATCCTCGAGCTCAGCGGAACGCACCGGCCACATCAGCAAGGCCTCCAACTTGCGAGCACGGGCAGCGGCCACCGTCACCGTGACGTCGCGGCAAGAAGACGGGCGCGCAGCAGCTGCCAGCACCTTGGCACGAGCACAGCAAATGAATGCCACGCCCAAGCCGCGGATATGCCAGCCCCAACGCGCCCGAGGGCTTGCAGCGGGTCCAGGGGACGGTGGCTAGAATCGAAGGGACAGGCAACGCGCCGCGGGGGGACGCGGAGGATCTCGAAGGGACGGGCAACAGGCCGCGGGGGGACGCGGCAGGGAAGATCATGGGGGGGGGCTCTGCCTCAGCTCGGAAGACGGAGGACAGGCCTCGGCAGCAAGCACGTCACGCCACGAGGTCGGGGATGGCAAGGACAGCCCACACATGGGCGCGCGCGCAGCAATTTAATGCCACGCCCACGCCAGCGTAGAGCTCTCCCCGCCATCCTCGAGCTCAGCGGAACGCACCGGCCACATCAGCAAGGCCTCCAACTTGCGAGCACGGGCAGCGGCCACCGTCACCGTGACGTCGCGGCAAGAAGACGGGCGCGCAGCAGCTGCCAGCACCTTGGCACGAGCACAGCAAATGAATGCCACGCCCAAGCCGCGGATATGCCAGCCCCAACGCGCCCGAGGGCTTGCAGCGGGTCCAGGGGACGGTGGCTAGAATCGAAGGGACAGGCAACGCGCCGCGGGGGGACGCGGAGGATCTCGAAGGGACGGGCAACAGGCCGCGGGGGGACGCGGCAGGGAAGATCATGGGGGGGGGCTCTGCCTCAGCTCGGAAGACGGAGGACAGGCCTCGGCAGCAAGCACGTCACGCCACGAGGTCGGGGATGGCAAGGACAGCCCACACATGGGCGCGCGCGCAGCAATTTAATGCCACGCCCACGCCAGCGTAGAGCTCTCCCCGCCATCCTCGAGCTCAGCGGAACGCACCGGCCACATCAGCAAGGCCTCCAACTTGCGAGCACGGGCAGCGGCCACCGTCACCGTGACGTCGCGGCAAGAAGACGGGCGCGCAGCAGCTGCCAGCACCTTGGCACGAGCACAGCAAATGAATGCCACGCCCAAGCCGCGGATATGCCAGCCCCAACGCGCCCGAGGGCTTGCAGCGGGTCCAGGGGACGGTGGCTAGAATCGAAGGGACAGGCAACGCGCCGCGGGGGGACGCGGAGGATCTCGAAGGGACGGGCAACAGGCCGCGGGGGGACGCGGCAGGGAAGATCATGGGGGGGGGCTCTGCCTCAGCTCGGAAGACGGAGGACAGGCCTCGGCAGCAAGCACGTCACGCCACGAGGTCGGGGATGGCAAGGACAGCCCACACATGGGCGCGCGCGCAGCAATTTAATGCCACGCCCACGCCAGCGTAGAGCTCTCCCCGCCATCCTCGAGCTCAGCGGAACGCACCGGCCACATCAGCAAGGCCTCCAACTTGCGAGCACGGGCAGCGGCCACCGTCACCGTGACGTCGCGGCAAGAAGACGGGCGCGCAGCAGCTGCCAGCACCTTGGCACGAGCACAGCAAATGAATGCCACGCCCAAGCCGCGGATATGCCAGCCCCAACGCGCCCGAGGGCTTGCAGCGGGTCCAGGGGACGGTGGCTAGAATCGAAGGGACAGGCAACGCGCCGCGGGGGGACGCGGAGGATCTCGAAGGGACGGGCAACAGGCCGCGGGGGGACGCGGCAGGGAAGATCATGGGGGGGGGCTCTGCCTCAGCTCGGAAGACGGAGGACAGGCCTCGGCAGCAAGCACGTCACGCCACGAGGTCGGGGATGGCAAGGACAGCCCACACATGGGCGCGCGCGCAGCAATTTAATGCCACGCCCACGCCAGCGTAGAGCTCTCCCCGCCATCCTCGAGCTCAGCGGAACGCACCGGCCACATCAGCAAGGCCTCCAACTTGCGAGCACGGGCAGCGGCCACCGTCACCGTGACGTCGCGGCAAGAAGACGGGCGCGCAGCAGCTGCCAGCACCTTGGCACGAGCACAGCAAATGAATGCCACGCCCAAGCCGCGGATATGCCAGCCCCAACGCGCCCGAGGGCTTGCAGCGGGTCCAGGGGACGGTGGCTAGAATCGAAGGGACAGGCAACGCGCCGCGGGGGGACGCGGAGGATCTCGAAGGGACGGGCAACAGGCCGCGGGGGGACGCGGCAGGGAAGATCATGGGGGGGGGCTCTGCCTCAGCTCGGAAGACGGAGGACAGGCCTCGGCAGCAAGCACGTCACGCCACGAGGTCGGGGATGGCAAGGACAGCCCACACATGGGCGCGCGCGCAGCAATTTAATGCCACGCCCACGCCAGCGTAGAGCTCTCCCCGCCATCCTCGAGCTCAGCGGAACGCACCGGCCACATCAGCAAGGCCTCCAACTTGCGAGCACGGGCAGCGGCCACCGTCACCGTGACGTCGCGGCAAGAAGACGGGCGCGCAGCAGCTGCCAGCACCTTGGCACGAGCACAGCAAATGAATGCCACGCCCAAGCCGCGGATATGCCAGCCCCAACGCGCCCGAGGGCTTGCAGCGGGTCCAGGGGACGGTGGCTAGAATCGAAGGGACAGGCAACGCGCCGCGGGGGGACGCGGAGGATCTCGAAGGGACGGGCAACAGGCCGCGGGGGGACGCGGCAGGGAAGATCATGGGGGGGGGCTCTGCCTCAGCTCGGAAGACGGAGGACAGGCCTCGGCAGCAAGCACGTCACGCCACGAGGTCGGGGATGGCAAGGACAGCCCACACATGGGCGCGCGCGCAGCAATTTAATGCCACGCCCACGCCAGCGTAGAGCTCTCCCCGCCATCCTCGAGCTCAGCGGAACGCACCGGCCACATCAGCAAGGCCTCCAACTTGCGAGCACGGGCAGCGGCCACCGTCACCGTGACGTCGCGGCAAGAAGACGGGCGCGCAGCAGCTGCCAGCACCTTGGCACGAGCACAGCAAATGAATGCCACGCCCAAGCCGCGGATATGCCAGCCCCAACGCGCCCGAGGGCTTGCAGCGGGTCCAGGGGACGGTGGCTAGAATCGAAGGGACAGGCAACGCGCCGCGGGGGGACGCGGAGGATCTCGAAGGGACGGGCAACAGGCCGCGGGGGGACGCGGCAGGGAAGATCATGGGGGGGGGCTCTGCCTCAGCTCGGAAGACGGAGGACAGGCCTCGGCAGCAAGCACGTCACGCCACGAGGTCGGGGATGGCAAGGACAGCCCACACATGGGCGCGCGCGCAGCAATTTAATGCCACGCCCACGCCAGCGTAGAGCTCTCCCCGCCATCCTCGAGCTCAGCGGAACGCACCGGCCACATCAGCAAGGCCTCCAACTTGCGAGCACGGGCAGCGGCCACCGTCACCGTGACGTCGCGGCAAGAAGACGGGCGCGCAGCAGCTGCCAGCACCTTGGCACGAGCACAGCAAATGAATGCCACGCCCAAGCCGCGGATATGCCAGCCCCAACGCGCCCGAGGGCTTGCAGCGGGTCCAGGGGACGGTGGCTAGAATCGAAGGGACAGGCAACGCGCCGCGGGGGGACGCGGAGGATCTCGAAGGGACGGGCAACAGGCCGCGGGGGGACGCGGCAGGGAAGATCATGGGGGGGGGCTCTGCCTCAGCTCGGAAGACGGAGGACAGGCCTCGGCAGCAAGCACGTCACGCCACGAGGTCGGGGATGGCAAGGACAGCCCACACATGGGCGCGCGCGCAGCAATTTAATGCCACGCCCACGCCAGCGTAGAGCTCTCCCCGCCATCCTCGAGCTCAGCGGAACGCACCGGCCACATCAGCAAGGCCTCCAACTTGCGAGCACGGGCAGCGGCCACCGTCACCGTGACGTCGCGGCAAGAAGACGGGCGCGCAGCAGCTGCCAGCACCTTGGCACGGCTTGCATGGCAATTTAATACCATGCCCACACCAGCATAGAGCTCTCCTCACCATCCCCGAGCTCGATGGTCCGCACCGGATGCATCGGCAAGGTCTCCAACTTGCGAGCACGGGCAGCAGTCATCATCGCCGTGACGTCGTGGCAAGCAGATAGGCGCGCAGCGGCTGCTAGCACCTTGGCACGAGCATGGAAAATGAGTGCCACACCAACACCATGGATAAGCAGCCCCAACATGCCTAAGGGCTTGGAGCGGGTCCAGGGAACAGTGGCCAGAATCGAGTCGTCGCCGGCCGGAAAACAGGTCATCGATGCCGGCAATACTTCGGGCCATGAGGCCCCCACCTTATTCTGAGTGTAGAAGTAGCCCACAGATCCCCCGCGGCAGGCTGATGGGCGCTAGGCCAGCATGCCCTATGGCCAGTCAGGGGGCACCCCCCTAAAGAGCAGTAAGTGTTATTGCAGCTCTGGCAGGGGGAGACACTACTAGGTCTCAGTTGTTACCCCCCTCTAAAAACTTCATTTATGGGTAGTTTGAGCTGAAATTTTGCACAGAGGTTGGAAAAAATCCAATCCAACTTCATTAAGTTTTCCATAATTTTTCAAGGTCGGGAAGTATTTTTTTTAATTTCCTGACCATTAAAAATCAAGGAAATTCGCAAAAATAGGAACCAGCCCGGAATGACCCCAAATTCGGTGGGCAACCTTAGAAAAATATGGCTAATTTTACTGGATTGATTTCATATGAAAAGCACAACCCATGACTTGCCAAGTTCAGACCCATGACTTGCCTAAGCCGTTACGCGCTGCCGAATTCGCATATGCGTGGAGGCTGCTGTTGTCCGCGACAGACCCTGTTTTCGTTAACCTTCCACCTTAATGAATTTTGCCACCTGGCCTGGCCGGCGCGGCGTCCAGCCCATGTTCATCAAAAAATTTGCGCTGCCGATTTTCCCCGACGGGCCTGCAGCTGCACAAATCTGCGCTGCCGATTTTTCCAACTGGTGGCATGGCTGCCACTACCCCACTTTCTGGACCAGCCCTCTTCTTCGTTAGGCTTAGGGCCGTCCAGACTCACCATTAGCCCCTGCAGCCCATTCTATCGACTTGGCCAATTTCATTGGCGTTGCCGATTCCAACACCGCCCCCGTGTCTAACCCGCATTGTTTCGTCAGCGTGTCCCCCGACTATTTTAACAGCATTGTTTCGCATCAGCCCCCCGCGCCTCCCAGCCGACGCTGTCAAAGAAGACACTGCTGTCGAATCTGCCGGCACTGCCCCATAGGCTGCTGCTGTCGATTCTCTCGACCTCGCTGATTTCGTCAGCATTGCCGATTCGAACGTTGCGCCCACCGTGTCTAAACCAGAAATGCCCCCTTGATGAATTTTCCTGTCTGGCCTGGCCGGCGCGATGTCCAGCCCATGTTAGTTAAAATATCTGAGCTGCTGATTTTCCCCGATGGGCGTGCAACTGCACAAATCTGTGCTACTGATTTTTCCAACTGGTGGCATGGCTGCCACCGCCCCACTTTCTGGACCAGCCCTCTTCTTCATCAGGCCTAGGGCCGTCCAAACTCACCGTCAACCCCTGTAGCCCATTCTATCGACTCGGACGATTTCATCGGTGCTGCCGATTCCAACACCGCCCCTGTGTTTAAACCTGCATTGTTTCGTCAGCGTGTCCCCCGATGATTTTAACAGCATTGATTTGCATCAGCTTGCCACCTTGATGAATTTTCTTGCCTACCTTGATGAATTTTCCTGCCTGGCCTGGCTGGCCCGGCGTCCAGCCCATGTTTGTCAAAAAATCTGGGTTGCTGATTTTCCCTGATGAACCTGCAGCTGCACAAATTTGTATTGCCAATTCTTCCTACTGTTGGCATGGCTGCCACCGCGCCAGTGTCTGGACCAGCACTCTTTTTCGTCAAGCCCTAGACTATCAAGTCTGTCTAGACTCACCGTCAGTCCCTGCAACCGATTCTACATGAATGGTTAATGGGGAGGCATATAGGATAGTGGATGAAGACTGAAAAGATAAAATAGGCTTGTAAAGAAGATGGTTATTCCCTGTAAATGGGAATCCGCCTTTAGCGAAAAGAGGCCGACAAATTAAAGTATTATAATGTTTGATCTCGTGTCCTCATTCTGAGTAGAAAAACAGCAATTTGAGATCAGTTCTATGTAAGAGGTTGAACCCGGTAACTTGTTTAGTCATTTTTTCATTTGACCAAAACAAATAACAATTTTAATGCTTCAAATGGCAAACAAAAACCTACCCCTTCCTCTTCCACGGTAAGTAAGTCGGCCTCCACCTCTACCTCGTTGTTGGGTCCATGAATGATTTGAAGGGCTTGTTCATCTACCACACGTCGACTGATTTCAGATCTGGTACATCAAACACATAGAATCTATGAAAATGAAACAATCATTTCATACAAACCATTAAGTCTCCGGTCCAAGTATACTTCATTAAAACACAATCTACATCAAATTATGTAAATCAAGAACATCAAACTAATAGAGTGTAGACAGGGAGAGAGGTTGAGCTTGCCTGGAGAGGTGGCGTATCGGGATATGTAGTTGAAAGTTCCATGAGAAGAAGATGAAATGAAGCAGGAATAGAACCAAGTGCGCTTCAAAGGGAAGATAAAGATTGCATTTCCTTCTTTACTTTTCTTAGAATTCTTTTTCTCTGGCTTATGTGTTCTTGTAGGGTTTTTCTGGTTTCAGTGAGATGAGGGAGCCACTGTTGAATTACAGGCCAGCCTATTTCATTTTCTTTTTAGGTTGGCCAATTCTGTTTTTCTCTCTTCTTCTTTTTTATTTTTTTTCTTCTCATTTCTTCTTTCATGTTTTTCTTCTTTTTTTTTTTATCTCGAACAACAAAAACGCATTTGATTTTGATTTGAGAATAAAACAATAAAAATAAAAAGAAGGGAACCTCATGCACTATAGAATCTTTTTCATCGGTAGATTTCATGATTTTAAAATCAAAATTAACAAATAATTTTATTTTAAAAAAAATATTTGGAAATTAATAAAATGGTCTAGATAAATAAGAAAGTTTTTATGTTATACAAGGAGTAACCAACAATTACTTAAATTACTAACACAAGATGAGAAACAAAATCACATCTAGTTTCACACAAAAAAAAAATTCATAAGAATTCCTATCTTTTATTCTTCTCTCCTCTTTTTTGTTTATAATAAATTTCTAATAATAATTTTTTTTAAAAAAATAAAAGAGCATTTAAAATAAATTTGTAATCTTAAAAATAATTTAGCTCAATTTCACCTTGCTACGGTGGACTAGTAGCGATAATTGAGTATTTAGTGCTAATCTAAGGATAAACTAGAAAACAAATCAATTATTTTACTACAATACATCAAGATGTTTGAAAGAGTTTCACTAACGTTTCAGGTTGAATCCCTCCCACCAAGAGCTTCATTACTAAAATGGCTTCTTTGCAAGTAAATAAATATGATTATAAGTGACCTCTATTAGTTAACCTTGTCAATAAAAATTGAAAATCATTGAAAAACTTAAAGACACAATAATCTTTATTCCAAAAAACATATTTACAATACTCAAATCATTAAAAACCAAATAGAATATTACTCTTCAAACAACTATGATAAATGAATAGCTTAGGTTTTTCATTGAATTTCAAAATCATTTTGAAGCTAAAAAGCATAATAAAATTTTTAATCATGCCTCCAGCTTTACTTCTTTTCTTTTTATCAAAATCTTATGACAAATCACTTAAATCCCAACCTAAAAATAATAAATTTAAAAAAGAATTTATGTGATTGTGATGAAAATTCCTAGTGAATTATCATAAAAACTTTGGATGAAATAAGAAAATAAATATGTACCTATAGGATATTAAATGAGTGGCATTTTGGTAAATTAAAAAAATTTATTCTCCCTTTTTAAAGAAAGACCAATTAAAATGGAGAAAAAAAGAAGCTGAAAACTCATTTTCTTCTCCATTTTTGTAAACCCTCGATTTAAATAAAAACAATTTAAATCTTAACCTAGTTTATAGAATGAGTTAAATTAAATAAAGAATATAGAACTAAACATCAAAGGATGGTATTAAAATAAATAAAAAAAGTATAACACTCATTGTTAGGAAAAAAAAATTAGGACTAAATATAATAACCAAACAAAATGGGTTCAATATATAAATATTGGAAGAATTGATTATAAATACCCTATTTTTTCCTCTAAACAATCAGCAATAAGAGTGAAAAAAAATGAATGTTTTCAAGTCTATTTACAAAAAAAAAAAAAAACCTTGAAATCCTGCAAATTGAAGGGGTTTGGGTAAGATTTAGGCTAAATAATGCGGAAACAATATCAAAGCAAGAATCAAATGAAAATAAGTGATAAGATTTGAAAAATTGAAGAGGATAGGAAGTTATCCAAGAGAAAGGAAGGAGTGCTGAAAAATTTTGACGAGTTAAGGATGGAAACTCGTTTTATCACCAGTAAGGGGTTTAGACTCAATTATATAAGTTATATTGAATTTGATTAAAAATTTATGTCTAAATTATACATTTTAGGTTATGGCTCATGAGAAAATGAAGAGAAATAAGAAATTTGCCATGTTTGATGAAAAAATGAGAAGAAATAAAAAAATTTAGTGTAGGACTTGATTTGTCAAGAGCACATCAAACAAAAGCTTTAGGTAAGGGTTACCCCCGACCTCTTTAATTATTTAAACTTTCTTGTAATGTTAGATGCAACAAAAAGAAATTTATATGTATTGTGTATAATTGATATTACAAGAAATTATGTCTTCGAGGCTAAAGAAAAAACAATTTCATAGAAATGATATCTTTGACAAAGCATCATTGGTGAGGACTAAAGAAGTTTACTTAAGTTAACTGACACGACTAAAAGATTGATGTCTTCTTCCAAGTGCAGGAGTGTCGAAGTAATAAATAACCCGGCAAGACTGGGGTTGAACCACAGGGAGGTTAATTGTATAAATTATAAATAACAATAATACAACAACAACAACAA
>NW_011500290.1:196214-200338 GCF_000495115.2 Populus euphratica
TTGTTTTTTATAATTTTTACAATTAACCTCCCTGTGGTTCGACCCCGGTCTTGCCGGGTTATTTATTACTTCGACACTCCTGCACTTGGAAGAAGACATCAATCTTTCAGTCGTGTCACTGAAGATAATCAATCATTTGTCCCAGTCATCCATTCAGATGCCATTAGTCAAAGCTAATAATTTATTAATTCTAGTCATCCCTTTGGGATGCCATCAGCCGAAGCTAATCAATCATATATCAAGGTCATCCATTCGAATACCATTAGCCGAAGCTAATCAATCATTTATCCTGGTCATCCATTCAGATGCTATTAGCCAAAGCTAATCAATCATTTGTCTTAGTCATCCATTCAGATGCCATTAGCCGAAGCTAATTGATTAGTACTTAAAAGTGCATTTTTATCATGGTTTTATATCATCATTTTGCACTTGAAGTATCAATAACTCCTTAACTTAAATATGTTTTATAATAATGTATCTAATAATATAAGATACCTATAATTTATGGTAAATGTCTATTTTTAATGCAGACCTATCACATAAATGAAAGGATTGATTGATGACTTGAAGAACTTAAATTGCAAGGATAAAGAGATGGCCAAACTTAGAAAAGAGATGTCGGTGCAATCCAAACCGGAACACTGTTCGGTAATTGGGTCATATCTGGAGCTACAGATCTCAGATTTAGGTCAAATTTATATGGATGGAAAGGTAAGACATAGGCCTACAACTTTCATATGGAGCCCAAGATCTAAAAAGGCCATTATCAAGTCCAAATTGTAGCAACAACAAAGAAGCCCGAATCTGTCTTCCAGCCCGAGCACTGTTCGGTATTTTGGCCATATCTGGAGTTCTAGAAGTCCAAATGAGCTGAAGTTTTTACACAAGAAAGCTGAGACAATTGCCTACAACTTTCATGTTTACAACTGGCTCCAATTTTGACGTTATCAATGACGTTTTGGGCAGACAAGAGAAGATAAGGATTGTCACCAAGTCAAAAGTTGGTCACCCACTTATCAATTAGTCATCAAATCAATAGTTCCCATTTTTGGCCTATAAAAGGAGGCATTTGCCATGCATTTAGGCATCTTGATTTCCAGATCAAGATCATGCTCTTCCTTTCTCTCTTTGTATTTTTTATGCTTTGTTTTCATTAATATTAAGTTTATGCCTTTCATTTCCTTTCCTTTACTTAGTTAACTTTTATGTTCTTATTTTGTTTATCTATTTTGCTTTCTTTCATTATGTCTAGCTAAGTTAATTATGTCAAGGTGAAAAGGTTACACTAATGGTGTAAGAATAAGTATAATGTAAACTTAATATGGACTTTAATGTTTGATACTAACATGTTTTATATTTGCTATCTTGTTCACTCTTTAATACTTTGCTTGTTAAATGACTAATCTTGATTTATGTTATATAACACTTGGTACAACAAATGCTTGGCACTTTCATAGCCCATAATGTATGGTATAACCGACACCTGAGCTATGAAAGGAACTTGATTTGTTGTTAACATAAGTTATAATCATGAATGCTTGACGAGATTTACAAGTATTAGCATTAATTGAATAAGATGACTAATGTAATCATGTTACAATCTTTTAGTCGTGTCACTAATCATTTTTTAGTCCTGGTCACTTAGGATGTCATTAGCCAAAGCTAATCAATTGTGAGTCTCGATCATCCATTTAGAATGCCATTTGTGAGTCCCAACCATCTACTTAGGATGTCATTAGTCGAAGCTAATCATTAACCTGTCAATCATTCTAGAGGTAGTTCATGTAATCGCTATAATAAGATATTATATCCTTTGTAATACACTAACAAACATTCCATAATAGTTTAACATTTAGTACAACATAAAAATAGACCCTTTATATTTTTCATCCAACCATATATGACAATTAATGTTTAATACAATAGAACAATAGATCCCTCATAATACTCATACAACTATTCATGATAATTAACAATCACTATAATACAATAGTAGATCTTTCGTAATACTTATACAACCATTCATGACAATTTCATTTAATCTAACACAATGGTAGATTCTTTATAATACATTCATCACAATTGCATTCAATAATATGAAACGGTAGATCCCCTATAATACCCATACAACCATTCGTCATAATTACATCCAATAAAAATACAACAGTTGATCCTTTCATAATACATTCGTCACAATTACATTCAATAATATGAAATGGTAGATCCTTTGTAATACCCATACAACCATTTGTTGCAAATACATTAAATAAAAATACAATAGTAGATTCTTCATAATACATTCATCACAATTACATTCAATATGAATTAAAACAATAGATTCTTCATAATACTTATACTACCATTCATCAGCAACCTAACTTTATAATAGCCCAATCAACATCTCATATTCGATTTAATATTCATTACTACACAATAATATATCCACATCAAATGGGTCATTTTAGAACACTAAATTTTTTTGTCATTGTTTCAATATTCATCAAGAACTCAAATGACATTTCATAGTCGTTTCGATAATCATCAAGAATTCAATCAAACACTTCATCATTGTTTCATCATTCAACAAGGATTTAATAAAATATCATCATAAGTAAATCATTTCAAAGTATAAGCATCATAAGATAAAAAGGTGGAAACCACCTACCAGCTCCACTTGTCGGTTGTCCTTGTCCTGGTGATGGTCCGATCTTGGCCACACCACCTAAGACTTCAATGGTCACAAATCAGTACATTTGCATCTTTAAATCACATTCATCACCATACTTATTTCAAGAGTCCTTATGTACACATTCAAGCGTTGCACATTTTACACCATCATACAATGAAATTGTTACAAGCATTTAAGTCATTTATGCCAGGGGTTTACTGCAGAAACTTGGGAGCGAAACTGATGCGTCACTGGCCGCACAATTCAGCAGCGAAAATTGATTCGCTATAGGCCATACAGTTCAGCAGCAAAAACTGGTTCACTGTAGGCTGCATGACACGAACAAAAGATTGATGTCTTCTCCCAAGTGCAGAAGTGTCAAAGTAATAAATAACCCGATAAGACCGGAGTCGAACCATAAGGAGGTTAATTATATAAATTATAAATAACATGACAACAACAACAACAACAACAATAATAATAATACTAATAATAATAATAGAAGAAAAAGAAGAAGAAGAAGAAGAAGTTAAGAACTTTGAGATGGAAGATCAATGTAAGGATTAAACAATGATAATAATAAATGTTAAGGTTAGAGGATCCACCTATGGTATGTCAAACAAGTATAGTATAAACTCTTATTATTCAATTGGAAACCACACATAAAGGAGGTTCCAATCAGATTATTAATTGTTAACATGATTACATTAGTTATCTTATTCAAATAATGATAATACTTGTAAATGTTGTCAAGCATTCATGATTATAACTTATGTGAACAACAAATTAAGTTCCTTTCATAGCTTAGGTGTCGGTTATACCATACATTATGGGCTATGAAAGTGCCAAGTATTTGTTATACCAAGTTTTATATAACATAAATCTAGATTAACCATTTAACAAGCAAACTATTAAAAGTGAACAAGATAACAAATACAAAACATGTTAGTATCAAACATTAAGGTCTATGTTCGGTGAAAGTTCTAGGAAATTATCTCGGCTTTTCTACAAAAAAAAATTGAGGTCATTTGGACTTCTAGAACTCTAGATATGGGCCAAATACTAAATAGTGTTTAGGCTACAATACAAATTCAGACTTCTTTGTTGTTGCTACAATTTGAACTTGAAAATGGTCTTTCTAAATCTTGGGCTCTGCATAAAAGTTGTAGACCTATGTCTTACCTTTCAATCCATATAAAATAAACTTAAATCCAAATCTACAGCTCCAGATATGACCCAATTACCAAACAATGTTACGGTTTGGACTACATCAGCACCTCTTTTCTAAGTTTGGCTATCTTTTTGTACTTTCAATTTTAGTTCTTAAACTCATCAATCAATCCTTTTATTTATGTGATAGGCCTGCATTTAAAATGAACATTTACCACAAATTAAAGGTATCTTATATTATTAGATATATTATTATAAAACATGCTTTAGTTAAGGAGTTATTGAT
>NW_011500290.1:200491-203367 GCF_000495115.2 Populus euphratica
GTAATCAAAGCGTTAAAATAGAAAAACAATTTGCAAATTCTACAAAGCAAGGTATTCATTATTTAACTTCCATTAATATATCCAGATAAACAAACTCTCATTAAATTTATATATATGCTCAATACCTCTTAAACAAGATATTAATAAACCTTTCTTTTGTGATCAATATATCAACACATAGTTATGGGGCTTTACTTGGAAGAAAACAAAATTTTTATTCTAATGTTTAAGGTTAAATTTCATGGGTTGGGATTATTTTTTTCTTTTTTGTTCTTATTTTTTTTAATATATATACATATAACTTAAAACACAATGTATCTTTAACCCATGTAACAAGCTTTCGGCTAATGACTCCCAGACCAATTGGTCTTAGAGCATTAGGAGTTGAGACACCCCTACAAGTTTCGCAACTTAGGTTGTAGATACTGATACGTAGATAATGCAATGTTTGATTCCCTTAAGCTTTCTCCTCAACTCATATAACAAGCGTTGGGCCAATACCTCTAAAGTCAGTTGACTGTAGGGTATTAAGTGTTAAAACACCTTTCTAGGCTTAATTGCTTACGTTAGGGAGGCTACGAAACAAAACTTATCTACTTTTCTATTTTTTTGTTTTTGTTTTTTTTTCTTGCAATTTATATACTATCCATTTCCCTTAGTTGTTACCTTTAACAAAAGAATATAAATAATGTAATAATCAAATGTGCAACTCACAATCATATATTAAAATGTGTGTGTGAAAATAAAGGTTGAAGAATACTTGTTAAATGAGTATATGAGCAGAATTAATTGATAACAATGCGAGAGTTTGTAAACCTAAATATTTCAAGAAGTATTTTGATAGATCTTGTTATGAATATTGAAAATAACCATTGAAAAATGTTAACCAAGATACGTCTCAAGAATCAATAAAATTCATTTTTATTATGCATCTTAGTAACAATAATTTGCAAATGGTTTATGAAAAAAGAAAACACAGTAAAGTTTTTTTTTTAATATCAACTACTACGCTCTCCCCCTAACCAAAATGAGACATTGTCCTTAATGTTTAAGGTAGAAAGATAGAGTATAGAAGACAACACTTGAAACACTAAACACTGACAAACCTGAAACACATTTAAATAAATATAAGAACCATAAAATACAAATATTATGCTATTAATAAAACCAAAAGACATAAGTTTTTGCAAACTAAGACTCAAATCGTAATTGTGATTATGGCTCACATCTTCCCTTCGTTTTATGTCCAAGAACAGTTTAAAAGCCCTCTATGGGTTGGAGATAAGCTTCCCATCCAATTTTCTTAAAAACTAGCAAACAGGGTCTAGATTCCCAAGACTAAGTCGATCATGTTCTTTATGAAATAGTGGCCATAAATCATGAATTGCACGATGCACATCTCCACTAGGATGCGTCTCAAGAGTTAATAGAAGATTATCTAAAGACTCCTTACTCAGGCCATCCTTAATGAATTGTATTTTATCTTCATGGTTTATAGATACCATTCCTAAAGAATGACATGTTGCATTACAAGTCTATTTGGCACATCTATGACAAACTTTCAGCTGTTTCGCACGACGTTTCTTTGCAAAAGTGCTTTTACCTGTTCCAGGCATGTGTGAAATGAAGGAATTAGAGAACTCACATGATAATCGGTTCTTTGCTTCAATTAGCTAGTAAATCTCTTTAGGAATTTCGTGGTTCATTAACAAACTCAATCTTGACACCTGGCTCGGTAAAGTTTTGTAAACGCATTTTGAGGCAAAGCCAAAATTTGTTTTTCAATTTTTCAAGAGTGGTGTCCATTTTTTAAGATAAAAAGTGGAGAAGAGATGCAAAGAAAAAAAAACAGAACAAATAATTGAACAAATATATACACAACTATCAGTTATCATGGGAAATTGCAAGAACTGACTTAAGAGTCATGGAGTATAGTTATCCGCCATTTAACTAGGGTGAGAGAGACTGGTAAACCAAGAGTTACACAAAAAAAAAACATAAAAACAATGTGAGAAAAATAAAATAATCAACCTTTATCTATAGGATCATTCAAACCAATGGATTCATTTTTAATATGACAATTATCAAAGTAAATTTTCAAATAATATCCAATTACCTTAAAAACATTATCATTATTTGGATTTTCAATATCAAAGGCCCCATATAGATACACGTGTTTCTCAATAAATAGATTGCTCCATCTTAATCTTTGCTTTTTAGGGAATAAATGGAGTCGAAAATTATAAAGCAAAATTTTTTTACTAGTATCAACTTTTTGACAATTTTCATAAGTTTCGCAAAATGTATGTGCGTCCTTGAATATGGTGGGCCAATAAAATCCATTTTAAAAGATTTTCAAGGAATGACTCCCACATGCTTCATAATGCAAAGTTTACTGACACTACTTACCTCATTGTCAGGAATGCATCTTTGAAATATTTGATCAAAACAATAATTGAATAAATAAGGGTCATCCCAATAAAATTATTGCATGTCGCTCAAAAATTTTCTTTTGTCTTTGGTACTCTAGTGAGGTGGCAAATAAGCAAGAAAATTGGTATTTTTAGCAAACCAAGGCATTAAACTAAGAGAAAGTAAGGATTTGTAAGAGAAAGTAAGAATTCATTAGGAAAGTAATCATCGATTGGTGTGATGTCGGATGTCAAATCTATTGTTACTCTTGACAAAAGATCTGCATCAACATTTTTGGTGTGTTTTTCATTCATGATTTCTTCCGGAGAATAAATTATTTGCAAATCTTCAAAGTCATCCAACTCATTTTTACTTAAAGTAGATTCAAGTTTATCATAAAATAATTCTTCAATATGATCTACTTCTTGTAAATCATTATCATCTCCGAGTTGCTTGCAAATTTT
>NW_011500290.1:203568-203710 GCF_000495115.2 Populus euphratica
TGCATAGATTTTTCAAAAATTTAGCATAGGAAGGAACCTGTTTAATAGCATCTAGCAAAAGCATATTGATGGTTATTTATTTGGAAGTTTCAAAGATTTCAAAGTTGTGATTGACTTTTCTTTGTTTGGTCATGGCTTTGGG
>NW_011500290.1:205255-205506 GCF_000495115.2 Populus euphratica
ATCAGGGTTGTATGTTTGCGAGTATGAGTTATGATTGGGCCTTTGAAAACTATTTAAAGCATTAGCATGTTTATAGAGACATTCTTTAAAAGAAGGTAAAGTTAGACAGTCATTGGTTGAGTGTTCATTGGTTCCACAGATTTGACACAATATTTTGAACAGATTTTAATTGATCATTTCTTTTCAATTTTGGTGTCTTGACTTTTCTAGCTAAAGATGCAAACTTGGCTTAGAGATCATGATCTTCCCTC
>NW_011500290.1:206193-214491 GCF_000495115.2 Populus euphratica
GTTCCAATCAGATTATAAATTGTTAACATGATTGCATTGGTTATCTCATTCAATTAATGCTAATACTTGTAAATCTCGTCAAGCATTCATGATTATAACTTATATTAACAAGAACTCAAGTTCCTTTAATAGCTCAGGTGTTAGTTAAACCATACAGTATGGGCTATGAAAGCGTCAATTACTTATTGCACCAAGTGTTATATAACATAAATCTAGATTAACCATTTAACAAACAAAGTATTAAAAGTGAACAAGATAACAAATACAAAACATGTTAGTATCAAACATTAAGGTCCATGTTGAGTTTACACTATACTTATTCTTACACTATGTTGACTACACAAGTTCATTTAACAAGGTTTTTCTTAATTCATTAATTCTATGTTTTCACTTACGTTATGGTAATACATCAACACCACTACTAGCAATTTCATAATTCACAAGTGTTCATTTTGGTCATGGACTTAATTCCCTTAAGGTTTTCGTCATGGTGAATTCTCTCATTGTTCTCTCAATCCTTATGGTTGGACATTTTTGCCATTACACTTACCTATACATACAAATCAACATATTTCTCACAAGTATAATCACAATCACAATTCACAATTCACAATTCACAATTACACATGTTCATTCATTAAACAAACCAAACTGAAGCATTATATGGTTGGTTCCTGTTTCAGCCACAACATGCTTTCAAGGTTCATTAATAACACTATTTGCACTTAACATCATTCCACCATCTTTCCATATAATTTCATCAATCAAATATATAGAATTTACATCATCAACACAAGTATGATTCTGTTGTTGATTAAAAAATGTTCCTAGAAGTCTCACAAGATCATCATGCATGCATTGTTTCACTTTAATTCATATTATGTCAAGCCCTTACTATGGACGACCCTCCCCTAGGTTCATGCATTCAAAATTGCTCATGTATCTTGAGTAAAGGCTTGTGCATGTGTTCATTCATCTTTTGTTCTATATAGATCTATCTATTTAGTCAAGATTCCTTGAGTTTAGGTGCAAGAACACCACCCCTTCCATTTTCCAGTTTTCTTCCCTTTCCCTTTTGTGTGAAATTTGAGGTAACAGCTAGCTAAGAGAAGAATATTGGTCTTACCTCGTGTTTTTAGATAGTCTTTGAGCAGGTCATGATGGTATGGTTCTTCCCTTAAATCTCGGTGTTTTGCCCTTCTTCCTGTACTAACTGGTTCTAACTAACCATAGGCTCCTTTTTTTCCATGATTTTAGCTATTCAACCTTCCCTCTCCCTCTCCTTTCTCTCTTATGCCCAAGTAGGGCACATGCAACTAGGGTTTGGTTAAGTTTTTCTATGGAAAGGGGAAGAGAAGAAAGGGCATGCTGTTGCGCACATGCAGCAGAGTGGTTGAGCTCTCTTTAGGAATGAGGAATGAACAAGAGCATGCAACTCATTTTGGGAAGAGGGAAGGGGATAAGATCTTGCAGCTCATTTGAGGAAGAGTGTCCCTCTCTCTCTCTCTTAGTTGCATTTATACCTCTCTTAAATGCAAAAAGAGGGTGTTTGGACATTAGACCAAAGCTGTCTTAATCCTTCTTTTAGGTTATCCTTAAGCTGGTTTCCATCCCTTCTCCCCTAGAATAGGTCGGTCCAACACTAAATTTTTTTTTTTAGGTTTTATAGTGTTGCTGCCGATTTAGAAATTAGCAGCCATAAACTGTGTCGCTGCTGATTTAGAAATCGATAGTAAGAACTAGTCGCTGCTGATTCATTAAATCAGTAGCCAAATTGTGTTGTAGCCAATTCAAAAATTAGCAGCCAATTGGGCCACTTATTAATCAGAAATTGATAGCCAAAAAGTGTGGCGCTACCGATTCAAAAATCAGTAGCAAAAAACTATGCCACTGCCAATTCAAAAATCGACAGCGATAGTGGAGTCATTTTGGTTTTCTTCTTCTTCTTCTTCTTTTTAGGTGTTTACACTTAGGTCTCAAGGCTCAGGGCTCAAGGCTTAGGACTCAGGGGTCGGGGTCGGGGTTTAAGGGTTTGGGACTTGGGGCTTGGGGTTTTGGGTTTTGGATTCTAGTTTGGGGTTTAGGGTTTAGAGTTTTAGGGTTTAGAGTTTTAGAGTTTGAGGTTTTAAAGTATAAGACTAACTTTAAGTGAGAGAAGGTCTTAAATAGGAGATTAGAGAGAGATTGTGTTGCTGGAGCAATATCTCCTCCGGTCACTATTGGAACACCTCCATTGTTAGATATGTGGTGTACCTTGCCCCTCATTGAAAAATTGATTGTTCGGATCTTGGATACAATCCACTAATAAAGAGTTTTAGTTTTTTTTTTCTCACCCCTGCCTTTTCCCCTATCACTCTTCTACCCCCCTTATTTCATCCGTTTTCCTGCTATGGCTTCCTCCAAAAATCCCATCACACTTCAAATAGCTCTACCAACCAGTCATCACTCAAACACGCCCTACAAGATACACATAACCTTTACCCCACCCTACAACACCAAAAAACCAATCTCACCCCCGAACCTCTTGGGCAGAAAGAGTTCGAGTCACAACTCCAATACCAGATTTTCATTTGAGGGCATCCCCAAGTAGTCTATTAGAGCTAGACTCATTATTCTTAAGGAGATTCTGCTAGACACAATAGGGAAATGAGAAAGATGCATGGTTGGGTTATTTCCTAACTTCAGAATGTCATACCATGTGGTGAACACTATTACATTTAGAGTGTGGAAGAACAAGGGGTTGGAAAATGTCATGACAATAACAAATGGTTTTATGCTCTTTAGATTCAACACCGAACTTGAGATACAAGAAGTGCTAGAAAAGGCCCCTAGATGCTTGGAGGCAAAACTATCATTTTACAGCAATGGCACCCCCATTTTGTTTTTGATAAAAACAAAATATCCAAACTCCTAGTTTGGATTCGGTTGCAAAGAGAGGATTAAGTTTAGTTACAACTATGGTGGGAATACCTCTCTCCTATGACGAATAGACTTATAACTAGACCCACATGGACTATGCAAGAGTTTGCGTGGAGGCTGATGCTTCACTACCCTTCATTCACCAATTTGAGATTGAAAGTTCCCTCTCAGTAGACCTTATCTTGATCCAAGTGGAATATGAGTGGAAGCCACCAAGATGTGATAAATGCATCCTCTTTAGCCATGTCTGCAAAAAAGGAAAAAGCTTAGACATAATACCGGGAAACATACCTTTTTTTGGGATTCCCTAGTAACAAGAACTAGCAGTAAAACAAATGATAGAGAGACTGCATGCTCTATTAGCAAAACCATTGAAATAGGAGATGGGGTGAGTAGGAAAACTTTTGGGGCAATGGATGGCAACAATTCACATATGGATGGGATGGGCAACAAAACTTATGAGGATGGGATAGGTAGTACTGGTATTGCCACTAAAACATCTGAGAATGGGGATGGCTACATAGTTCTATCCAAAACTAAATTCACACCCCTTTTAGATGATACACACTTTGCAATAGCCATGTAGGTAACATCTTCTGTTAGTAGGAAAGTTGACTAGGCATGCTACTTCCTTGCAAGTGGCGTCTGCTAATAGCAAAAGGTCTCAAATACCCCAAAAATCTTTGGAGCAGCTGACTAAGTAACCGATGGGACTAAGTAGCAACCTGTTGGCTTTAATAGGAAGTAGCCTGGGTGATAATATTGAGGATGGTTCAAACATAGACTTAGCTCATGACCCATACTCCATTGAAGAAAACCAGCACCTCATCACGTGATTTGCTAAATGTTGAAAAGTTCTAGTGAAGCATCTACATCAGTAAGACATAGCTATAAATAAACATCTTTGTTGCGATGTCGCGGTCGCACAAATTAATTACCCTTACACTTAAATCACACAAGATAGTATAGAGCAAGCAAGGGATCGATCCCACGAGGAAGATTTAGTTTAGATTTTTATGCTATACGTTATGCAATTGGGGGGTTTTGATTTGTGATAATCTAAACTATGGAAGAAATTAAACTAGTGAACACAATCAATTAAAACTGAAATTTATCAAGAAAACAAACCTTGGTCACAAGCACACATCCACCTTTCTAAATCAGAACCGATCCTTGAAACGAAACTCCAGTTTATATTCTGAATTTTTATCTTTTCTTAACTTTGGTTAATTAACGGATCCGCCGTATAACTAGCCCTAACCAACAAATAATCACAGTGTCCGCACTAATGATTTAATCTAATGGCAGCCTTAAGATCTAGATAAATTCATTAATCTTAACAACCAAGTTGTCTGCTTGTGTTGCTTTGATCGAATGTTTTCCCTAAGTTTAATAACGTAGTTCCGCCACAATTATCAAGCTTAGTTGCTTCACAAGTTTATATACCCTAACTCCGGTTTTGATACCAAACTTAGCAATAGATTGTTCACAATAATAACTTAGAGTCCGCTCTAGCAATTATCAACAACAATCATAGAAAACATGCATAGGAAAACAATCATACTCATTCAATCGAATAATATGGTTACATCAATCTTCGATCCCCAGAGGTAACCCTCTCACCCCCTCCACTAAACAAGTAGGGAAAAAAAAGGGAAGAAGCTGAGACAGGCCAAAGGCCTATAACCCTCTCGGTTGTAGCATCTGCATATACATACATAAACACACAACCAGAAATTCACTTAATAGCAATGGATTTACTGATAAAATATTTTTATTGGTAATTTTTAAGGTTGAACTTACCGACGGAAAGTTTAGAATTAAAAAAAAAAAAGGGCAGTTAGCTGCATGAAGGTTTTTGTTGGTGATTTTTGCTGATGGAATCACCGATAAATTTAAAATGGTAGCTCCGTATGATGACATGACCAGTTCACCATTTAAAATTCTGATGAAATTACCAAGGGATTCAAAATGACAGACCCATATGGTGACGTGCCAATTTTTCTGTCAGAATAGCAAACAGTTTCACCCACGGAATCATCCATCGGTGAAACCGTTGGAAAAAGTTAATATATGCCCTATTTTCCAACCCTCTTCTCTCCTATTTCTCCTTCTTCTTTCTAATCCCAACTCTCCCCATCTGCAAACAACCAGCCCCACTTCCCCCAAACAAAAATCTCCCTCATCTCAACACAACAAGTTATATTTCTTGAAGTTTTGTGGTAACAACATCCGTGTTCTAATTTAACGACAGATTTTATCAATTTTTGTAAATAGTTTTATTTTTTAAATTTTAACATTTAAATGTCAATTTGTTTTGGTATATATATTTTGTTAGTAGATGTACATGTTTTATTGTTATTTGTCAAACAAACTTGTAGTATATGAATGTATAATTTTATATCTATAATGGTTTGTTTTAGATTTTGTAAGATTGTATTTGTTTGTAAATTGTTAAAACTTTATGGAATTACCGAATTATATATGCTATTTTGAAATAATTAATAGCTTGCTTAATGGCTCCATTTTAAGTTTTATCCATTGTATTGTGGATTTGTAATTTTTATAAATTTATATATATTAATTTGCATGGACGTTGATCAATGATAATGAATATTTAACATTTATGAGAATTTGTGATTGGTTTGTCGGATAATCTTGTGGTAAACCAATATTTTTGCAAGTTTATTTACCTAACTTAGTTAATTAATACATGTTGTTATCATAATTTTATAGAGGTTCAATATAAGTCATGGATGATCATTCATAGATATATCGAGATTCATCCCAAGGATTGCGGGGGATGAATTATTGTAACAAGGTTCAGGGTTTTATTAATTTTGTAACATCTATTTCCATAAATTTTACTAGAGGCGGTATTAGGTGTCCATGCAGGAAGTGTCAAAATAAAAAGTATCCGCATCCAGATGTTGTAACGATACATCTTCTACACAAAGGGTTTCTGGAAAATTACCAGTATTAGTATGCACATGGAGAAGTATTTGTTAGTAAGAGGATAATGGGAGAAAGGGTGGTTGGGTCAACTTCTAGTGCTAGCAATGTGCATGAAGAGAAAAATGACAACACTAATCCTTACAGAAATATGGTTATACATGCAATGAGATTGAATCAAGGTAATGTCAGTCAATGTCTAATTGTAGAAGAAGAACCTAATATAAATGCAACTAGGTTTTTTGATTTATTGAAAGATTCTGACGAACCATTATGGGATGGCTACACAAACCACAATAAATTATCGTTCGTAGCATAGGTGTTCACCATCAAGTCAGATCATAGGTTAAGTGAGGCCGGGTATGACAAAATTATTCAATGAGCGAGAAGCATTTTACCTGAAGGAAACAGGCTAAAAGTGAACTTCTATGTTGCGAAGTCCATGATGAAACCCCTCGGTTTAGGATACCAGAAAATTAACATATGCCCTAAGTTCTACATGTTATACTACCTTGAAAATGCTGAGATGACCGAGTGCATGACATGCAGGCATTCCCGTTACAAACCCAGAATTAGCAGGGGAAAGACTCTAGTGGCATATAAAAAACTTAGATGCTTTCCAATCACACCTAGATTGCAGAGGTTATTCATGTCACCAAGGACTATTGAGCACATGACATGGCACCAAGCATATGATGTAGTTGATGGAGTGATGGTGCATTCTTTTGACAGCGAAGCGTGGAAACTCTTTAACAATGTGCATCCTCACTTTTTAGTTGAATCAAGGAATATGCGTCTTGGGTTGTGTATAGTCGGATTCAACCCATTTGGGTCATTTGCTGCTCCTTATTCTTATTGGCCAGTCATAATCATAATTTATAACTTGCCACCGAGAATGTGTATGAGGCTGGAGTTCATGTTTTTATCTACTGTCATACCCAGTCCAAGCAGCCTAGGATGGAATATAGATACTTATCTTCGACCGTTGATTGATGAGTTGACACGGTTATGGTCCTCCAAGGCTCTAACTTATGATATATGAAGGAAACAAAATTTCCTTATGATGGCAGCTTTGATATGGATTATCAATGATTTTCCAGCTTATGGAATGCTTTCTGGTTGAAGCATGCATGTGAAACTAGCATGTCCATATTGCATGGAAAACAACAAGGCATTCACGCTAGAAAAAGGAGGTAAAACTTCATTTTTTACTATCACCGTTGCTTCATGCCACTTAATCACTAGTATAGAAGGAACAAAAAAGA
The DNA here is from genome assembly GCF_000495115.2 of Populus euphratica. NCBI lineage: Eukaryota > Viridiplantae > Streptophyta > Magnoliopsida > Malpighiales > Salicaceae > Populus > Populus euphratica. Next base: position 213,330 of record NW_011500290.1, read on the forward strand.
TTTCTTTGTTAGCAGAGTTGAAAAAGATGTTGCATCCTCGTATCTTTCTAGTGAAGACTTACATGATGTTGTATCAGAGTACGGTGACATTGTGTTTGACCTTCAATCAGGTAAGTAAAAGTTTCCTGGTTTTGGTTTGACCCGTAATTGGGTAAAGCAAAGTATCTTTTGGGAACTTTCTTATTGGAAGACCAATCTGCTTTATCATAACCTTAACGTCATGCACATTGAAAAGAACATATTTGAGAACATTTTCAACACTGTCATGAAAGTGAAGGGGAAGATAAAGGACAACATCAAGGCTAGATTGGATATAACTTTATTCTGTAATTGTAAAAATATAGAGTTGGTTTATGATGAGTCACGGATCACAAAACCAAGAGCAAGCTTCGTGTTAGAGAAAATGCACAGCTACTGGTCTACAAATGGCTTAAGAGTCTGTGTTTTCTAGATGGACTTGCCTCAAACATATCAAGGCTGATTAATATAGAGGACTGCAAATTATATCGATTGAAGAGTCATGACTGCCATGTATTTATGCAAACACTCATCCCATTAGCTTTTCGTGATTTGTTGCCAAAGAGAATATGGGATGCACTCACGGAGATAAGTCATTTCTTTAGAGATATATGCTTTAACAAGTTGAATGTTGAGCACATTGAGAGGCTTTAGATGAATATCGTTGAGACACTATGCAAACTTGAGATAATATTCCCTCCATCATTTTTTGACTCATGTTGCGATGTCGCGGTCGCACAAATTAATTACCCTTACACTTAAATCACACAAGATAGTATAGAGCAAGTAAGGGATCGATCCCACGAGGAAGATTTAGTTCAGATTTTTATGCTATACGTTATGCAATTGCGGGGTTTTGATTTGTGATAATCTAAAATATGGAAGAAATTAAACTAGTGAACACGATCAATTAAAACTGAAATTTATCAAGAAAACAAACCTTGGTCACAAGCACACATCCACCTACAGAAATCAGAACTGATCCTTGAAACGAAACTCCAGTTTATATTCTGAATTTTTATCTTTTCTTAACTTTGGTTAATTAACGGATCCGTCGTATAACTAGCCCTAACCAACAAATAATCATAGTGTCCGCACTAATGATTTAATCTAATGGCAGCCTTAAGATCTAGATAAATTCATT
>NW_011505768.1:0-3006 GCF_000495115.2 Populus euphratica
AACAAAACACATCGATAACTTTATATTTTTTTCGTTCCATGCAGGCACGTAAGTACCATTTAATCAAGGCAAAGTCCTTCTATGTAGGCACCTCTTTTAAAAATATTATAGCACCTCACATTTAATTACAAAATTTAAAAAAATTATCTACCCCACCCTCAATCCACCCTAAGCATCTCATAAGGAAAAAAAAACCAAAAACTTATTAAACTAAAAAAAAAATCTCATTATCATATCATGTTTAAAGTATCAATTCATGTAGCATTAATTTTTAATTTTCATTATAAAACATAAATTTTAATTCCACAAATATAAAATCTTATTTCTCAGAATATTTTCTAGATCAAATGCAGTTATACCTAAATCTATAAAATAAAAAGATATTATCCTACCAAAAAACTAGATCCTTAAAGGTGCTACCCAACCTAAACCTTTGCAACTACTACAATTAAATATTCAATTCAAACAAACAACCTAGTATAATAATGATAAGTTAAACTATCCTTCTATAAACATTTAACTAATTCTAGATTCTCAAATGAATTTTCTACATCCAGTATAATAAATCTCAACAGAATTTATGAAATTTTCTTAATTATAAATATACTTTACCACATAAATTTATCTAAAAAATCAATCTCTGATATTTCTATTATCGGTTTTCAAAATGTTGATTATACCACAAATATACTTAAACTATTATATATAATCATTGATCAATTTTCTCTACCAACATCCCCAACATTCTCATTTGTAATCAAAAACATCTAAAATGAGCTGAATGTTAAACAGATTTTATTATAAACATAAAATATTTTATTGATGATTTTTATAATACTTATAAATCTGAAAAGAGATCTTAATTCTTTAAGACTTTCAGCTTAATTTTTGTTGCATTATATGAAGTTAAGATTTTGTTATTTCGGTGGTTCGAATCATTTTATGTATTTGAACACCATATTACATATCCATTTTCCAAGCATACATGTCTTATAACATCTAGAAATAAAACTCGTGTATGGAAACTTATCAGTGGTACTTTTATTAAATCTGAACATCAATCCTTGAGAAACATTAAAATTCTTTATAATAGTCAGATTGTAGATGTTACCCTTTACAATAACTCAAGTGAAGACATTAGCATAAACACCAAACACATTATCAAGTAAAAGAACTTCACTAATACCAACCTCAATACCATAGAAAAACAATTGTCTAGAATAGATAAACAAATCCCAAAGACTATTGTTTCTTTAGTTAAAACTACAAAATTTGTAGACCAAAAGCTAAAAACCCAGTATTGAAACCATACCAAATTACAAGAACTAGCCAAACCCAATTCCAAAACAATAAAATTAACTTTTTTAAAGTTATTAAAGTTTACCTTAATCACCTTTTCATCCTCCACCTTGATTGCTCTTAACATCCTATAAGTTAGTAATAATCTCTAAATCTTCACAGTCCACATAAACGCTATTAAAAATTATCAAACTCATACCACTAATGAATAAGCCTTTCATAAAAAAAAACTCTTGAAATTAATAAACTTGTTTGGAGAAATCATATTCCTAAAATAATCATTTCCTTTTATATAAACCTCTATAATGAACTAACTATTACAAACCAATAAAGATTTAGTGTTTTTTTCTCTATGAATAGAACATAGATGGAATATCTTAATACAATATCCTAAACACCTTATAATAAATTACTATAGCTGTCAATACCTATAAAACCCAAACTAAAACTTCAGACAAAGCTATAGTTGAATTTCTTATAATTGGTTTTTCTGGTTAGTTAAAGGAATGGTGGAATTATCATCTTACTGAAACCCAACACCTTGAAATCCTTAACTTTATCCAAATGATTGAAGACCAAATACATATTCTTGACTTTGATGGAAACACCATCCAAGATGCAATTTCAACCCTCATTTTAACAATTTCCCTTCATTCTATAAGAGATCTTTTACTTCTCAAAGATAAAAATATTGAACTTTTTTTTAACCTTAGATGCAAAAAACTCATTGAGTTCCAATGGTATAAAAATATTTTCCTTACTCGTGTCATGCTCCGAGAAGATTCAAACCAATATTTTTGGAAAAAAAATCCTTACTAATTTGTCGACCCTCATAAGACAAAGAGCTAGGAACAAAATCAAAGACATTTTTATCTTCAAAACAAATCCTTATGCTCAGTTAAAATATGGTAAGCTTATTATTTTACCCAAAAAGAAGGTCTTAAGATTTGTTAAAACCTTAAACTTCAAAAACACATTAAATGAGAAATGAGAAGAACTAGACAGGAACTAGGAAGTTTTTTGTCAATAGTTTGACCTATTCTACCAAAGTCAACTTTTAATGGTTCATGCTTCAAATCTACCACTTTAAAGCCCAACAAAGCACTTAACAGAAGATCAATCATAAATACAAATATTTCTATAGTAAAATTAAGCCATCCAACAAAAAGATCACTACAAAGCCCGCAAAATTTTTTCAGCCAATACCAAAACCCCAGCTTAAAATTATCTAAAAAACATTACATATTACAAATATAGCTAGAAAGGTCATACCTTTATATTTTTTTTGAATCAACACAAAGTTATATGAAATATAATTAGAAAAAGAAGGCATTTACCATATCCAAAACCTCTTGGTTGAAGCATCTGAGATTGAATCAAGGTCGTTAGATATTTATAAAGAACACTTTCAAATATATAAGTTAGTAACATCTAACTTTGGCTCAAACATATCAAACCATAAAACTTCAAAAAAAATATCTTAACCCAATACCAAGAATTGATTCTTAAAGTTATAATGATCTTTAATTTTTTTTTAAAAAATAATTTATGGATAAACTTATGAGTTCCTTTGATAAGTCAAAGACACCACAACATGTTCAAAGACAATCATTATTGTCATCAACTAGTACAAATACTTATGACATTACTAAAATTCTCAACCAAAAAAAAATCTAAATATGTTGCTATTGATTGAACTACATAATT
>NW_011505766.1:0-3006 GCF_000495115.2 Populus euphratica
TACTTTTACCTGTTCCAGGCATGTGTGAAATAAAGGAGTTAGAGGACTCACCTGATAATCAGACCTTTGCTTCAATCAACCAGCGAATATCTTCAGGAATTCCATGATTCATTAACAATCTCAATCTTGCACATCTAGTATGGTAAATTTTTGTAATCGTATTCTGAGGCAGAACGGGAAAATACTTTTTCAATTTTTCAAGATTAGTGTCCATTTTCAAATGAGAATTGGAAGAGAGATTTAAAGAATTTGCACAAATATATACAGATATCAGTTATTGTGGGAAACTGAAAGAACCGACTTAAGTCACGAAGTACCGTTGTCCGCCATTTGACCGGGGCGAGAGAAAGACAAAAACAATCAATCCTTTCATTTATGTGATAGGCCTGCATTTAAAATGAACATTTACCATAAATTAAAGATATCTTATATTATTAGATATATTATTATAAAACACGCTTTAGTTAAGGAGTTATTGATACTTCAAGTGCAAAATGATGATATAAAACCTTGATAAAAATACACTTTTAAGTACTAATCAATGACAGAGTAAAGAGAACTTTTTATGACTCTTGAGACGCATCTTAGTAATCATTCGTAATAAGGTCTATCATAATACTTCTTGAAATATTCAGATTTACAAACTCTCGCATTGTTATCACTTAATTCTGCTCATATACTTATTTAACATGTATTCTTAAACCTTAATTTACACACACACACACTTTAAACATATGATTGTGGGTTGCATATTGGATTATTACATTATTTATGTTCTTTTGTTAAAGGTAACAACTAAGAGAAAGGGATAGTATATAATTAAAAAAAAAAGAGAAAAGAAAAAGAAAAAGAAAAAAAGAAAAAAATGATAATAATAAAAATATAGATAAGTTTGGTTGCGTAGCCTCCCTAACCTAAGCAATTAAGCCCGAAGGGGTGTTTTAACACCGAATACCCTAAAATCAACTGACTTGGGAGCTATTAGCCCAACCCTTGTTACATGGGTTGAGGAGAAAAGCTTAAGGGAATCAAACATTGCACTATCCACTAAATTTTGAAAAGATCTGTGCACTGTGAAGAGAAAACTAAATGTGAAAAAGAAAGCCTTTTTAGCCGAACAAGTAAGTGTCATTCTTCAAAACAATAATACTTTGAAATATAAAGACCCTGGTTGTCCTACAATTTCTTGCTTTATTGGAGACATAAAATTAAAAGAGCCTTACTTGATATTTGAGCCAGTGTGAATTTACTTCCATATTTAGTTTTTCAAAATCTCAATCTAGGTGAGTTAAAACCAATTTCTGTAACTCTTTTACTTGTCGATAAATCTGTAAAAGTGCTTAGGAAATAATTTAAGATATGTTAGTACAAGTTGATAAATTCATTTATCATGTGGATTTTATTGGCAAATAAAAGGAGGCATTTATCATGCATTTAGGCATCTTGGTTTCTAGATCAAGATCATGCTCTTGCTTTCTCTCTTTGTATTTTTGTAAGCTTAAGTTTTACTTTCATTAATATCAATTTTATGCCTTTCATTTCCTTTCCTTAGTTAACTTTTATCTTATTTATGTTCTTATTTTATTTATTTATTTTTCTTTCTTTCATTATGTTTAGTTAAGTTTATTATTTCAAGGTGAAAATGTTACACTAATTGTGTAAGAATAAGTATAGTGTAAACTCAACATGGACCTTAATGTTTGATACTAACGTGTTACTTTCATAGCCCATACTGTATAGTATAACCAACACCTGAGCTATGAAAAGAACTTGATTTGTTGTTACCATAAGTTATAATCATGAATACCTGACAATATTTACAAGTATTAGTATTATTCAAATAAGATAACTAATGTAATCATTTTAACAATTTATAATCTGATTGAAACCTCCTTTGTGTGTGGTTTTCAATTGAATAATAAGATTTTATACTATACTTGTTTAACATACCATTAGTGGATCCTCTAACCTTGACATTTGTTGTTATCATTGTTTAATCCTTACATTAATCTTCCATCTCAAAGTTCTCATCAACTTTTTCTTCTTCTTCTTTTTCTTTATTATTATTATTAATATTATTATTAGTATTAGTATTACTACTACTACTACTACTACTATTATTGTTGTTATTGTTACTAATGTTGTTGTTGTTGTTGTATTATTGTTATCTATAATTTATACAATTAACCTCCTTTTGGTTCGACCCTGGTCTTACTGGGTTGTTTATTACTTCGACACTCCTACACATGGGAGAAGACGTCAATCTTTTAGTTGTGTCACTATCTGTTCAAATTCTGATATTGGCAATGATATTTTGTTCAGACAAGAAGATAAGGATTGTCACCATGTTAAGATGTAGTCACCCACTCATTAATTAGTCATCAAATCAATAGTTTCAAATTTTGGCCTATAAAAAAAGGTATTTGCCATGCATTTAGGCATTTTGCTTTTCAAATCAAGATCATTTCCTTACTTGCTTTCTTTCTTTGTAGTTTCAATGTTCTAGTTTTATTTTTATTATAGTTTCATTAATATCTTACTTATGTCTTTCATTTTCTTTACTATACTTATATAATTATGTTCTCGTCTTGTTTATTTATATTTTTCTTCTTCATAATATTTAGCTAAGTTAAATATGTCAAGGTAAAAAGGTTTCACTAACGGTGTTAGGATATATATAATATAAACTCAATATGGACTTCAATGCTTACATTTAAAAAAGTTTGCTATTAACATGTCTTATTATTTTTATCTGATTAATTCTATTAACATGTCTTATTATTTTTATCTAATTAATTCTTAATACCTTACTTTTAAATGGTTAATCTAGATTTGTGTTGTATAACACTTGGTATAACAAATGCTTGACACTTTCATAACCAATTGTATGGTATAACCTACACTTGTGCTATGAAATGAACTTGATTTATTGTTAACATAAGTTACCATTATGAATTCCTAACAATATTTAAAAATTTGGTGTTACTTAAATAAGATAATTAATAT
>NW_011505767.1:0-3006 GCF_000495115.2 Populus euphratica
CATCATTTAGTTTTGTGTACATATTAGTCATAGTAGACTATGTTTTAAAATGGATAGAAGCAATTCCAAGTCGTAACAATGATCATAAAACAGTCATCAAGTTTTTAAAAGAAAATATTTTGAGTCGATTTGGAATTCCTCGGGTCATGATAAGTGATGGTGGAACACATTTCTGTAACAAGTCATTTGAGTCTTAAATGAAGAAATATGGAATCACACACAAAGTTGTCACCCCTTATCACCCCCAAACAAATGTACAAGTAGAACTTGTTAATAGGGAGATCAAACAAATCTTGGAAAAAACAGTGAACCCTAATCGAAAGGGTTGGTCTTTAAGACTTAATGATGCACTTTGGGCCTATCGAACTGCTTTTAAAACATCATTAGATATGTCACCTTATAGGTTAGTTTATGGAAAACCTTGTCATTTGCCTATGGAACTTGAACACAAAGCTTATTGGGCTATTAAAGCTTTCAATTCAAACCTGGATGATGCTAGCTAGCTGCGTAAGTTACAAATAAATGAGCTTGAGGAAATAAGAAATGATGCATATGAGAATTCAAAAATTCATAAAGCAAGAATCGAAGACTTTCATGATAAAAGAATCTTGAGAAAAACATTTGATGTTGGTCAAAAAGTTTTGCTTTATAATTCTCGACTCCATTTATTTCCTGGAAAGCTAAGATCAAGATGGAGCTGTCCATTTGTTGTGAAACATGTATATCCTTATGGGGCCTTTGATATTGAGAATCTAAAAAATGGTAATGTTTTCAAGGTCAATGGACATCATTTGAAAGCTTACTTTGATAATTTTCCTAGTGAAAATGAATCCATTGGTTTGAATGATCTTGTATATAAAAGTTGATTATTTTGTTTTTCTCATATTTTTTATGTTTCTTTTTTTTATGTATGACTCTTGTTTTGCTAGTCTTTCTCCAATCCCGGTCAAATGGCGGATAACGGTACTCCATGACTCTTAAGTCGGTTCTTTTAGTTTTCCATGATAATTGATATCTGTGTATATCAATTCCTTATTCCTTCTCTTTTCTTTGCATCTCTTCTTCACTTCTCTTTTGAAAAATGGACACCACTCTTGAAAAATTGAAAAAGTATTTTCCCGTTCTGCCTCAGAATGCGATTACAAAAATTTGTTAATGAACCATGGAATTCCTAAAGATATTCGCTGGATAATTGAAGCAAAGATCTGATTATCAGGTGAGTCTTCCAACACTTTTATTTCATACGTGCCTGGGACAGGTAAAAGCACTTTTGCAAAGAAACATCGTGCAAAACGACAGAAAGTCTGTCACCGATGTGCCAGATGGACTTGTAATGAAAAATGTCATTCTTTAGGAATGGTATCTATAAACCGTGAAGATAAAATACAATTCATTAAGGATGGCCTGAGTAAGGAGTCTTTAGATAATCTTCTATTAACTTTTGAGACGCATCCTAGTGGAGATGTGCATCGTGCAATTCATGATTTATGGCCTCATTTTCATAAAGAACATGATCGACTTAGTCTTGGGAATCTGACTAAAAAAGACCTTGTTTGCCAATTTTTAAGAAAACTAGATGGGAAGCTTATCCCCGACCCATAGAGGGCGTTTAAGTCGTTCTTGGACGTAAAACCAAGGAAAGATGTGAGTCACAATCACAACTATTTATACATACATATTGTTTAAAAAAAATAATAAATAATAATAATAAAATAATAATAATAATAATAATAATAAATAAAGAGAGAGAGAGAGAGAGAGAGAGAGAGTGAGACTACAGCTAGCCTATATATAGGTGGTATGATTGCATTTTTAATTTCTCATCTATAAAATCTTTTCTTCCTTCTCATCATTTCTACTCAACCCATTCATTCAACAGATAAGAAGTGTGTAGAAATGGCAAGTTCCTTTATTCCTAAAATAAAAAATATTTGTGTCTTTTGTGGATCTAGTCCTGGGAAAGAAAAAGAGTTTTTAGAATCAGCAAATCATCTTGGTCGGGTACTAGCTGAGAGAAAGATTCATTTAATGTATGGGAGAGGCAACCTTGGGTTAATGGGGGGTGTTTTAATAGCTGCATTTGTAGAAGGCAGTCAAGTTTTGGGGGTTGTCCCCAAAGCTTTAGACTAAGGGGACATCATTGGAAAAACACTTGGAGAGGAATTACAGGTCTCCACAATGTCTGATCGAATGAATACAATGTTTAACCATGTTGATGCCTTCATTACCTTACCAAGTGGTTTGGGTACATTGGAAGAGATCTTTTATATTTTCTGTTGGGCCCAACTGCACATTCACTATAAACCTATAGGTTTGTTAAGTTTTTATGATAATTTCTTCTCTTTTCTTGATCAAGCTGTGGAACAGGAATTTCTAACATCTTTGACATGACAAATCATAATCTCTGCTGCTACTACTGAACAATTGATTGACCAACTACATTCTTTCATCCCTGTAATTGATCCCTCCATGAGTCAACTCAATTGGTCAAACATGAAACGCCGTAAAAAGCTTAAATTGGATTTGAGTCTTAGTTTGTGAAAAATTGTGTCTTTTGTTTTTATTAATAGCATAATATTTATGTTTTGTTGTTTCTTATATTTGTTTTAGTGTGTTTCAGGTTTGTCAGTAGTCGCTGTTTGAAGTGATATCTTCTACACTCTATCTTTTTGCTTAGAACATTGAGGATAATGTCTCGTTTTGGTTGGGGGGAAAGGGTAGTAGTTGATATTAAAAAAAAATTATTATTAAGTAACTGTATTTTCTATTACTTAAATCATTTGCAAAACTATTGTTACTAGGATGACAGAGTAACGGAGGAACTTTAGTGACTTTTGAGACGCATCTTAGTAAACATTCTTAACAAGGTCTATCATAATACTTCTTAAAATATTCAGGTTTACAAACTCTTGGATTGTTATCACTTGATTTTGTTTATATGCTCATTTAACAAGTATTTCTAAACCTTCATTTTCACACACACACTTGAACATATGATTGTGGGTT
>NW_011505770.1:0-3003 GCF_000495115.2 Populus euphratica
TACTTATCAAGATGTACAAATTGGTTTTTAAGAAGTTTACATGGTAATAATTTGAAAGAAGAATTATTAATGGAAATAAAGAAATAGCTAGATGATGGGAGAAAAAACAATGAAAAAAAATATTTTGATTTATATTTCACAATAAAAACAAGAGAGATTATGAAAGTAAATTAAAATAAAGAGGGGTTAAATTTCAAGGTAAAACTTAATCCTATTTTTTTCCATTTAAATAGTAAATTTTATCCTTACTTGAAAAGCCTTCCTTTTTTATTCATTAAACATTATTCAAACTTTACAAAAGTTAAGTTTAATATCTTTACACTTATATTAAGGTTGTTAAAATCACAAGTTATTTATAAAATCTTATAATTTTATTAATATATATATATATATATGTAAATGCTAAATCAGACTTAACTCATGTAAAATCGGTCTAATTTTATGAATTTATTAAATTTGTGATATGAACCAACTCAGGTTCAAATTTGGTCTTAAAATATCTGCTGACTAGTTTTGCGAGATTGAACATATCTCTTCAAACCGTATATTGAATAAAGTTAAAAGTTTACAGGGAAATATTAGATACATAAACATATATTATGGTAAATTTTCAGGTCAAATAGAGTTAGGAAACACAATATTTTGGAGGGTTAAAGTTAATAAACTAATGTTGTCAAATATATCAAATAAGACCTTTGTGTATTGTTTATGACATATCTAGAGCTACCGGTAAAATTTTATTTCTATTAAAGTTGGAATAAAAACTAAATATCTGAAACTTTCCAACTATATATCGTAGATCCAATAATTCATCCAAATAAAAGAGAACAACATGTTTGAAATCAGGACTTAATTAAATCTTCTAAGAATATACAAAAATTGAAGATTCAGACTATATGATGAAATTATAACATGAAGATTTTTTTATTATTCTCTTTTATTTATTTAATTTTAAATAATTATTTTTAATATGAATTTTTTTAGTGTATTAGACATGGTTTAAGAGTTTATTTTATTATTGAATTTATGTTAGTTAATTACTAATTTAAACTTATTAGCTTGCAACACAAAAGAAATCTATCAAAACTTATTGTAATGGGAATAACTAAGTTGTCACTAAGTGACATGATTAAAAGATTGATGTCTTCTCCCAAGTGCAGGAGTGTCGAAGTAATAAATAACCCGGCAAGACCGGGGTCGAACCACAGAGAGGTTAATTGTACAAATTATATACAATAATTATAAACAATAACAATAGTAACAACAACAATAATAATAGTAATAACAACAACAATAATAATTACAATAGTAGTAGTAGTAGTAGTAATAGAAAAAGAAAAAGTTGATGAGAACTTTGAGATGGAAAGATTAACGTAAAGATTTAACAACGATAAAAAAAAACAATGTCAAGGTTAAAGGATCCACTAATGGTATGCCAAATAAGTATAGTATAAACTCTTATTATTCAATTAGAAACCACACACAAAGAGGGTTCCAATCAGATTATAGATTGTTAACATGATTACATTAGTCATCTTATTCAATTAATGCTAATACTTGTAATTTTCATCAAACATTCATGATTATAACTTATGTTAACAACAAATCAAGTTACTTTCAATGCTCAGATGTCAGTTATACCATACAGTATGGGCTATGAAAGTGCCGAGCGTTTGTTGTACCAAGTGTTATACAACATAAATCAAGATTAGTCATTTAACAAGCAAAGTATTAAAGAGTGAACAAGATAACAAATATAAAACATGTTAGTATCAAACATTAAAGTCCATATTAAGTTTACACTATACTTATTCTTACACCATTAGTGTAACCTTTTCACCTTGACATAATAAACTTAGCTAGACATTACAAAAAATACAAAGAGAGAAAGCAAGAGCATGATCTTGATCTGGACACCAAGATGCCTAAATACATGGCAAATGCCTCCCTTTATAGGCCAAAATTGGGAACTATTAATTTAATGACTAATTGATGAGTGGGTGACCAGCTCTTCACTTGGTGACAATCCTTATCTTCTCTTATCTGCCCAAAACATCATTGATAACATCAAAATTGGAGCCACTTAAAAACATGAAAGTTATAGGAAATTGTCTCAGTTTTCTTGTGTAAAAACTTCAGCTCATTTCGACTTCTAGAACTCCAGATATGACCAAAATACTGAACAGTGCTCGAGTTGGAGGACAGATTCAGACTTCTTTGTTGTTGCTATAATTTGGACTTGAAAATGGCCTTTTTAGATCTTGAGCTCCATACGAAAGTTGTAGGCCTATGTCTTACCTTTCCATCCATATAAAGTAGACCTAAATCTGAGATCTATAGCTCCAAATATGACCCAATTACCGAACAATATTCTAGTTTGGATTGCACCGACATCTCTTTTCTAAGTTTGGCCATCTCTTTATCCTTTCAATTTCAGTTCTTAAATTCATCAATCAATCCTTTTATTTATGTGATAGGCTTGCATTTAAAATGAATATTTACCATAAATTAAAGGTATCTTATATTATTAGATATATTATTATAAAACATGATTTAGTTAAGGAGTTATTGATACTTCAAGTGCAAAATGATAATATAAAACCTTGATAAAAATACACTTTTAAATATCAATCACTAAGTTTATGTATGCTTCCAACTTTTAAATGATTTTCTTACATTAAGAAATTTTGTTCCGAGACTTTTTATTTTTTCATATAATTAATTTTTTATTCATACTAACTATTTCTCTTATTTTATTTAGATCACTCATTGATTATAATATTATTGACTTATTTTATTAAATTTTAATGTAATTTAATTTTTTAACTAGCATTATCAATATATAATTAATTAAAAATATTATTTATAATTTTACAATGTAAATTTACAATTCAAGTCTATGTTATATTTTTCATATCTTATAAAAAAACCTTTTTAACAACCTCAACCTATATCAACCATAAACCTTACGTGGAAAAGTAATAGTTAGTTGCACTGTCTCTC
>NW_011505814.1:0-2947 GCF_000495115.2 Populus euphratica
TTATCTACAAGATCATTCAAACCAGTTGATTCATTTTCTCTAGGAAAATTATCAAAGTAAGCTTTTAAACGATGTCCATTTTTCTTAAAAACATTGTCATTCATTGAATTCTCAATATCACAGGCCCCATAAGGATTGTTCCATCTTGATCTTAGCTCTCTAGGGAATGAATAGAGTTGAGAATTATAAAGCAAAACTTTTTAGGGTCAAATTTTTGACAATTTTCACAAGTTTTGCAGAATGCATGTGTGTCCTTGAACATGGTGGGCCAATAAAATCCATTTTGAAAGATTTTTATAGTTGTCTTTTTTGACGAGAAATAACTTCCACATACTTTAGAATGACAAAGTTTAATGGCACTACTTACCTCATTGTCGGGAATGAATCTTTGAAATATTTGATCAGGACAATATTTGAATAAGTTAGGGTCATCACAATAAAAGTTCTTCACTTCATTCAAAAACTATTCTTTATCTTGGGTACTCCAATCAACTGGCAAATCTCTTAAAGCAAGAAAATTAATATTTTTATCATACCAAGGCATTGGACTAAGAGAAAGTAAGGATTCGTTAGGAAAGTAATCATCGATTAATGTGATATCAGATGTCGAATTTGTTATCATTGTTGACAAAAGATTCACATCAACATTTTTTATGCTTTTTTCATCCGTGATTTCTTCCCCAGAATAAATCATTTGCAAATCTTCAGATTCATCCAACTCATTTTTACTTAAAGTAGATTCAAGTTGATCATAAACGAATTCGTCAATATGATCTACTTCTTGTAAATCATTATCTTCTCTAGGTTGTTTGCAAATGTTGAAAATATTCATCTCTAATGTCATGTTTCCAAATGATAGCTTCATCAGTCCATTCCTACAATTAATCAATGAGTTAGAAGTTGCAAGAAACGAATGTCCTAAAATAACAGGAAATGAATTACATGCTTTAACAGGTTCTGTGTCCAAGACAATAAAATCCACAAGATAAATGAATTTATCAACTTTTACTAACACATCTTCAATTATTCCTCTAGGCACTTTTACAGATCTATCGGCAAGTAAAAGAGATATAAAAGTTGGTTTTAACTCACCTAGATTGAGACTTTGAAAAACTGAATATGGAAGTAAATTCACACTAGCTCCGAGATCAAGTAAAGCTCTTTCAATTTTTTCTCCAATAAAGCAAGAAATTGTAGGACAACCAGGGTCTTTATATTTCAAAGCATTATTGTTCTGAAGAATAGCACTTACTTGTTCGGCTAGAAAGGCTTTCTTTTTTACATTCAGTTTCCTCTTCACCGTGCATAGATCTTTCAAAAATTTAGCATAGGAAGGAATTTGTTTAATAGCATCTAGCAAAGGTATATTGATTCTTACCTATTTAAAAGTTTCAAAAATTTCAGAGTTGTGATTGACTTTTCTTTGTTTGGTCATGGCTTAAGGAAATGAAAGTGCTGACGGAGAATCAGTCTTTTCTTTGTAATTTTCAGATTCAACCCCTTCCTTACCCTCAGAGATTGACTTATCATCTTTCTCATAAGGTTTAAGAGAGGGTTTTTCAATAACCTTACCACTGCGAAGAGTAGTGACTGATTTGACTTGATCCATGTGTTGGCTTTCGGAACTACTTGCATTTGCATTATATTGCCCCTTGTGATTTTGTTGTGGTTGAGATGAAAACTTACCTTTCTCTTAGAAACTGAGAGTAGATGTTAATTTTGCAAGAGTATCTTTAAAATCTGTCATGTTTTGAGCAAATTGACTATTGATTGTCTCTTGCTTTTCAATGAATGAATGCAATGTTTCCTCAAGATTTCTTTTAGGAGGTGGAGCATAAGGAGTTGCATATCCATGAGAATTTTGGAAATTGTGGTGTGCTTGAAATGGTGGTTGTGAAGTTTGTGCATTGTTGTTCTCACTCTTCCAACTAAAATTTGGGTGATTTCTCCAACCAGGGTTGTATGTTTGGGAGTATAGGTTGTGGTTGGCCCTTTGGAAACTGCTTAAAACATGGGCTTGTTCATGGAGACATTCCTTAAAACAAGGCAAGGTTGGACAGTTACTGGTTGGCCCTAAGGTTGTACATACCTCCACTAGATATATGAGGTTGAGTTTTACTCGGTGCCTCATAAGTACCCGCGGTGTCCCAATTTTGAGCATTTTCAGCTAACAAGTTTAAGTACTCCATTGCTTCATCAGGGTCTTTATCTTTAAAAGTTTCATTGCACATCAATTCAACCATTTGCCTATCTCTAGGTGTTAACCCTTAATAAAAATGTGAAACCAATCTCCATGTTTCAAAACCATGATGAGGGCAAGTACTAAGCAAGTCTCGATACCTATCCCAACATTGGTAAAATGTTTCTCCTGGTTTTTGAGTGAAAGTGGTGATTTGTCTTTTGAAAGAGTTTGTTCGATGAGATGGGAAAAACTTCTTTAAAAACTGTTGTTGTATTTCATCCCAAACAGGAATGGATCCTGGTCTTAAATTTTATAGCCATGTTTTAGCTTTATCTTTTAATGAAAAAGGAAAAAGCTTTAATCTGATGGTGTTCATGCTACAATTTAAATTATTATATGTGTTGCAGACCTCCTCAAATTCCCTTAAATGCAAGTATGGATTTTTCAATTCTAAGCCATGAAAAGAAGGTACAAGTTGAATAATGTCTGCCTTAAAATTAAAATGAGATGCATTGGGAGGAAAAACTATGCATGATGGTGCACTTGTTCTTGTGGGATTCATGTGGTCTCTAAGTGTTCTAGCACGGTTATTCTCATTATTCTCATTATGAAGTGATTGATTATCTTTAGTTATTCTTTTTATTCTCATTATGAAGTGATTAATTATCTTCTTCGATCATATTTTCTGAAAATGATGAGGATACCCTACAAAGTCTACCATTTGATATACGTGACCACACTCTCATGCACGTGTAGGAATAGAAT
>NW_011505771.1:0-3001 GCF_000495115.2 Populus euphratica
ATTCAGATTTTTTTTTATTTTTCTTTATTAGTTTTTTTCTTATTGTAGGTTTTTTTCTCTTTGCTTTTTCTTTTTGAATTAATGTTTTCTTTTATTTAGTTCATTAATATTAAACTTTTTTTCTATTTAGTTATTATATTTTCATGACACGAATCATAGGTTTGACCGGTTAACCTGATTTAGTGGGTTAATTCAATTGATTCAGATTTTTTCCTTTTCCTCATTAGTTTTTTTTTTGTATTCATATTTTAATATTGTATACAGTTCATAGTGAAAATGATGATGCCTTGAACTTTTTTTTGTTTTTTTTTCATTTTACGCCTTTCACTATGGATTGCAAAATGCAATCCACGGTGAAAAAGGCTGATGCTTTTTTTAATTAATTTTTTATTTATTTAGTTATCAGATTTTCATGATATGGATCTTAGATTTGATGGGTTATACCAGTTAATTTAGATTTTTTTTCTTTTTATAATTTTATTTTTATTTTTAATTAATATTTTTTATTTAATTTAGTTCATTAATATTAATTTTTTTATTTAGTTATTAGCTGATGCCTTAAGTTTTTTTTTCTTTTTATGCCTTCGATTATGGACTACACTATCCATTCCACAGTGAAAAGGCTGATGTTTTTTTTTTCTAATTAATTTTTTCCATTTAATTTAGTATGTTTAATTTTTTTATTTAGTTATCAAACTTTTACGACAGGAATTCCAGGTTTGACGGGTTAACCTGATTTGAAAGGCTAATGATTAGTACTTAAAAGTGTATTTTTATCATAGTTTTATTTCATCATTTTACACTTGAAGTATCAATAACTCCTTAACTAAAGCATGTTTTATAATAATATATCTAATAATATAAGATACCTTTAATTTGTGGTAAATGTTCATTTTAAATGAAGGCCTATCACATAAATGAAAGGATTGATTGATGACTTTAAGAACTTAAATTGCAAGGGTAAAGAGATGGCCAAACTTAGAAAAGAGATGTCAGTGCAATCCAAACCGGAACATTGTTCGGTAATTGGGTCATATCTAGAGCTATAGATCTCAAATTTAAGTTTACTTTATATGGATGGAAAGTTAAGACATAGGCCTACAACTTTCATAGGAGCCCAAGATCTAAAAAAGTCATTTGCAAGTCCAAATTGTAGCAACAACAAAGAAGCCCAAATCTATCCTGCAGCCCGAGCACTGTTCAGTATTTTGGCTATATCTGGAGTTCTAGAAGTCGAAATAAGCTGAATTTTTTACACAAGAAAGCTGAGACAATTGCCTACAACTTTCATGTTTTCGAGGGGCTCTAATTCTGACGTTATCAATCACGTTTTGGGAAGACAAGAGAAGATAAAGATTGTCATCAAGTCAAGAGTTGGCCACCCCACTCATCAATTAGTCATCAAATCAATAGTTTTCAATTTTAGCCTATAAAAGGAGGCATTTGCCATGCATTTAGGTATCTTGGTGTCCAGATCAAGATCATACTCTTCCTTTCTCTCTTTGTATTTTTTGTAATGTTTATGTTTTGCTTTCATTAATATCAAGTTTATGACTTTCATTTCCTTTCACTTACTTAGTTAACTTTAATCTTATTTATGTTCTTATTTTTTTTATTTTTTTTATTTCTTTCATTATGTCTAACTAAGTTTATTATGTCAAGATGAAAAGACTACACTAATGGTGTAAGAATAAGTATAGTGTAAACTTAATATGGACTTTAATGCTTGATACTAATGTGTTTTATATTTGTTATCTTATTTACTTTTTAATACTTTACTTGTTAAATGACTAATCTTGATTTATGTTATATAACACTTGGTACAACAAATGCTTGGCACTTTCATAGCCCATACTGTATGGTATAACCGACACCTGAGCTATGAAAGGAACTTAATTTGTTGTTAACATAAGTTATAATCATGAATGCTTGACGAGATTTACAAGTATTAGCATTAATCAAATAAGATGACTAATGTAATCATGTTAACAATTTATAATCTGATTGGAACCTTCTTTATGCGTGGTTTCCAATTGAATAATACGAGTTTATATTATACTTGTTTGACATACCATTAGTGGAATCTCTAACCTTGACATTTGTTATTATCATTGTTTAATCGTTACATTAATATTACTTCTCAAAGTTCTCATCTTCTTCTCCTTCATTTTCTTTATTACTACTACTACTACTACTACTATTACTACTACTACTAGTATTATTATTATTATTATTGTTGTTGTTGTTGTTGTTGTTGTTGTTGTTGTTATTGTTGTTGTATTATTATTTATAATTTGTACATTTAACCTCTCTTTGGTTCGATCCCGGTCTTGCCGGGTTATTTATTACTTCGACACTCCTGCACTTGGGAGAAGATATCAATCTTTTCGTTGTGTCAACTAACCTAATTAATTTAGATTTTTTTAATTAATCTATTTAATTATCATATTTTATGACATGATCTTGAAACTAGATCCATATCCAAGGTTATTGAGTTTGGTATTGCAGTTAGACCCACTTAAATTTGGGTCATACAAGTTTAATGTTATTATTAATAGTATAAATATTACTCTTAGGTGAGGTGTTGCAACAAAACCCAAGATTTTTTATTATAATTTTATAAAAATACCTAATATTTTTTAGATCGTAACTTTTTTTAATATTTTTATATAAAAAATTAACTTACGACATTACAAGGGTCATGTAACTTGTATTTTTCTGAAATTGTGTGCAGCAGCACGTATATTTTAGGGTGTTTGAAATTATGTATGTTTTTCAAAGGTAATTTTTTAATTTAAAAATATATTTAAATTTTTTAATTTTTAATATTAGCACATTAAAATCATTAAAAAATATTAATTTATTATTTTTTCAAGTCTAAAACACTTTTAAAAAAATAAAAGCAGAAACAGAAATCGTGTACTTAATCACAATCTAATGGTAAAAGATGGGTTTCTGGCCCGTAGAGAAGAATCAAAGAGAAAGAAAGTGCACAAATAAA
>NW_011506053.1:0-2612 GCF_000495115.2 Populus euphratica
ACCAACAAGATCGTCAAGGTCACCAACAAGATCGTCAAAAACACACATTTTTAACTCTACATGAAAAGTATGATATAAATTTGGATTATAAAAACAAATCATAAAATCATAAAAAAAAAATTTACAACGAAATAATAAAAAGTGTAATTATAAAACATGATTCAACACTTTACAGTATATAATAAAGTAGAGCAATCAAATATGCAGTTCATCATGAGAGGAGCACGTGTCCGAAGTTTTTTTTTATTGTCAAATCTTGAAACTGAAATTCTCAAACAAAGTGTGAGATTAAGGACAATATCTCATACAATATTTAGGCTTAAAAACAAAATTTTAATAACAGCTGAACCCGACTTCATCACTTGTCTAGGCTCAATTATGCTAGTCACTGCCAATTATATAAGTAATGATTTGTTATTTGCTAGCAAAATCTCCCAATAGTTTTAAATTTTAGGATCAAGTTTCCCGTACTGAGCTTTCAAGTGAGCTTCCCTCTCTTCTAAATATGCAGGTTCTGATCAAAGTAATTATATAAGTAATGATTTGTTATTTGCTAGCAAAATCTCCCAATAGTTTTAAATTTTAGGATCAAGTTTCCCGTACTGAGCTTTCAAGTGAGCTTCCCTCTCTTCTAAATATGCAGGTTCTGATCAAAGTAATTATAACTCAATGACAGATAACTCAACCTGCAAATAAAAATACAATGTGGTGATTAGGACGATATAAACCTTAAACAATTGATAAGCATGCTAGAAAGGGTTGTTCCATAAGCCTTTTCCCGACCAATGGCGCTAGAAGCTTATGACAGCCTCTATAGGTTAAACAAATTCAGTATGAATGCAACACTTAGTTTTTTTCCATGCCAGAAACGACCATTTGAGCTATTCTAAATCAGAAAAAAAAAAATCAATACAATTTCACCAGTCATTCTCAACAAAGGATCAAACTCAAGCAATTAAAAGTAATTATCTAATTTATGGAATTTTTTCCTTTGATCTGCAAAATACAAACCCCTGTTCATCATTCCCAATTCAAGAATCGACAGCAATATTCTAATCAATCAACATTTTTTCAGTTGTGGTCTGGATTGTTTCTTTAATTACTAGAATGAACTCAACAAAAATAAAGAGATAGGATCCCCCTATTCAAATGCACAGAATATTTGAAGAATAAGAGATATGATCTAACAACAAAAATAAAGCGGGATTGAAAACCAAAATTGAAGAAAAAAACATACTCCGGATCGAAACTCAAACCAAATGTAGTGTGTGGACCATGATCACGAGGTTTACAGGAAGGGAAGTGCAGTGAATCTGACATGATTTAATTTGCAAACCCAAAAACCCTTTTTTTCTTTCACCTGCAACCAAATTAAACCGAACCAAAAAGAATTGAAATTGAACCAGAATATCAAGGACAACAACAATAACAACAACAAAAAATCACGAATTAAAACATCACTTACACTTTCCAGTAGCCGAGCACAGCTTTCTATATTGGGATTTTTATGAGTTAAGATGGTAGAGAGAAGGGCAAGATGCTGGGTCATGCTCTTGCATGTGGCTGATAGGAGGATATTTTTTAGGAATTGTGAGTCAGCGGAGAACTGAGCCAATACTCCTACCCTTCTGGATGAGGATAACTATTGTGCTTGTCCCAGTATTCTCTTGTAAATAAATGAAATAACAAGGTTCTATTGTCGGTGGTCATTTCACTTGATGATTGGCGCGTGGTATATGCTATTGCCAAACGACGAACATTAGTATTTTTTAAAAATTTAAAAAAAATTATTTTTTATTTTTATTAAAATTTAATATGATTTATATATTTTGGATCGTTTTGATGTGCTGATGTTAAAAATAATTTTTTAAAAATAAAAAACATCATTGACATGCATTTCAACATAAAAAATTATTTGAAAAGCAACCGCTACCACACTACCAAACATACTCTAAGAAGAGTCAGTAAATAGCTTACTAATTTTTAAATTTTTTATTCAATTTCATGTAGCATATCATATTCACCAGTAAAATCATATAATATATATAAATCAACTTTAAATTTGACCATCATGATTATCAATGTTAATTAGAATGGATTATATATGTATCTAATAGTGATAGATAACTCACTTACCTTTAAATGATATGTATAGAAAATAAATCAAAACTAAAAAAAATTAACATCTAAATAATTATTTTTATAACCTATACTTATGATTCCAATAAAAATATGTATAGAAAATAAGTCAAAACTAAAAAAAATTAACATCTAAATAATTTTTTTTTATAACCCATACTTATGATTCCAATAAAAAATCAGCCAAGACCATTGATTTTCTTTAAAAATAACAAAATTAGCAACTCAAATTAATCTATTTTATGACTACCTAACCAAATTTAAACCAAATTTAAACGTAGTTCACAAAAACCCAATTTTTTTTCTATAAATCACCAACTCTAAACCCAATGTTTTTAAAATCAACAATTAACATCAATTAGCACATATTATATTAAATCAATAACGGCAAAGTATGTAATATACCTCTTAAGTATTGAACGTGAATGATAATGGTGATAGTTGATAACAATGTTGGTCGATTCTTTGGTGAG
>NW_011505884.1:0-2830 GCF_000495115.2 Populus euphratica
TTTCTTCTTTAAGGACACCATTTAGGAATGCTGACTTAACATCCAATTGAAACAACTTCCACCCTTTCTGTGTTGTAAGTGCAATGAAAGTTCGAATTGTGTCTAACCTTGCTACTGGTGCAAAGGTTTCATTGTAATCAATTCCAGATTTCTGTTCATATCCTTTTGCTACAAGACGAGCCTTGTGTTTTTGTACTATTCCATCAAGATAAAGCTTAGTTTTGTACACCTATTTCACTCCTATCACAGGTTTATCAATCGGTCTCTCCACCAATTCCCAAGTATTATTCTTCTCTATCACTTCCAATTCTTCCTTTATAGCCTCCTGCTAGGCTTTATCTCCAAAAGCTTCTTGATAATTCTTAGGTTCTATGATGTACATGTGACACCTTGCATGTATATCTTCTAAGGTTTTCAATTTTACTGGAGTAAAGCTAGGTGTAGATTGTTGACTGTTAGCACTGTCAATATTCTCAGTTAACTCTCCAACTGTAGAATTTGGATGGCAATGTTCAACATTATCAAGTTGGGCTGTAGTAGAGTGTTCTTCATAATTTTCACCTTCAACTTCACCTCCTTCAAGATTGAGAGACAAATGGTTTTAGTTCATCAGATTTTTTTTCCAATTCCATGATCTATCTTCATTGAAAATCACACTTATTGAGAGAACAATCTTCTCATATTTTAGGTCATATACTCTATACCCTTTCTCACAGCTACCATATCCAACAAACACTCCCTTTCTCGCTTTGCTATCCTAATTTTACCTTAGTGATGATGGGATATAAGTGTATCACAAGCAACCGAACACCTTTAGATTCTTGACTCTTTGCTTTCTTCCCATGAAAGCTTCAAATAGAGTCTTTTCAATAACTGATGTTATATAACATCTGTTTTGTATATACACAGCTGTATTCACAGCTTCTGCCTAGAAGATTACTGGAATTTCTTTCTCTATCAGCATGGACCTTGTCATTTCACAGATTGTTCTATTTCTCCTCTTTGTAACTCCATTTTGTTGAGGAGAGTATGCAATTGTTAGCTGCCTCTCCATTCTTTATTTTACACATAATTCTTCAAACTCATTTGAGGTGTATTCACCACCTCTGTCACTTCTTAGTTTCTTCAATTTATATCCACTTTGTAGCTCAACAAATGCTTTAAATTTCTTGAACACATTGAGTGCATCAGATTTGTTTCCGAGGAAGTATACCCAACACATTCTTGAGTAGTTGTCAATGAATGTGATGAAGTATATGTTCCCTCCCACAAATTCATTCTGCATTGGTCCATATAGATCAGTGTGGATTAATTCTAGTACATAGCTTGCTCTCCATGCTTGCTTTTTATCGAATTTCTCCCTGTGATGTTTACTTGAAGCACAGCTTGCACATATATCTTCTACTTCTATCAGAACAGGAAGTCCCCATACCATCTCTTTTTGCTGCATCTTTTTCATGGTAGCAAAATTTAAGTGTCCCGGTCTTCTATGCCATATCCAAAAGTCTTCAGTCACTAAAGTTTTCCTTACTGCAGGTGTGATGGATTCAAATGAAAGTGGAAAGCATTGATTTCCTCCCATGATCACTATTGTTATAACATTGTTGAGGTTTTCATCATCAAATATTACTGCTTTGTTACCTCCAAAAAGAATATGATAACCATGCTCTGTCATCTGGCCTACACTCAATAGATTTTCATCTAATCCAGGAACAAGCAGTACCTCTTTTATATATCTTTTCCTATGCTGAGTGTCCACAACCAATGTGCCTTTTCCAGTTGCTTGCACAAGTTCTCCTGAGCCCATCTTTACTTTGCAGGTTACTATTCTATCGATGTTGATTAGTTCAGATTCTTGAGATGTCATGTGGTTGCAGCGGGCACTATCCACAAACCATACCTTTCCATCTTGCAGAATTGCAAAATGGCAAGCATAGAACATGGTTCTAATGGTAACTCTCTCTTCTTTTGCATAATTTGCTAGTTGTTTGTGACTGTGACGCTCATAATCTTTTGCAATATGGCCAAACTGATTGCATCTTCCATATATTGGTTTTCCTTTATATATGCATAATCCAAAGTGTTGCTTCTGACAGATTTGACACTATGGCTTTATACTTGCTTGACTACTTCCCCGAGTGACACGACTAAAAGGTTGATGTCTTGTAGTTGTTTAAGTTTTTATTTGGAGTCCAATTTGATCCCCTCCTGTTTTGTGATTGCCATCTTTGAGAAGATCTGTCTTGGAAACCCTTGTGTGAGCTGTAGGCTTGATTGTTTCCAACCTTTAAACTGCTAAAGGTTTTTTCTGTTCCTGTTAGCTTATCCCTTTCATCGTGTAGATCCTCCCTCTTATCATAAACTTTAACAAAAGTAATGACTTCTTCTGCTCTTAGAACATCAAGATCTTGTATCTCCTCAATGATTGACACAATGGACTTATATCTTTTGCTTAGACTCATTAACAGTTTTTGCACAATTCTATTTTCTGATACATCTTCTCCTAACGACTTCATGTTATTCACAGTTGCAAAGAATTTAGCTAGATATCCATCTAAGCTTTCATTTTCTGACATTCTTAAGTATTTAAAGTCTGCTCTCACTGCTTGAAGTTTTACAGCTCTAACCTTTTTATCTCGTCTGAATTCTCTACTCAAAATGTCCCAAGCTCCTTTAAGCTCCTTTCGTAGTCTTTTCATTTCTCATGCATGGAAAAAGGTCGTCTGTTAATGCTCCTTGTATGAGGCTTAATGCCTTTGCATTCTTGATTTTGTTTTTTCTAGAGGTAGTGGATGTTTGCAATTTAGTTTGCTCAGCTTCACTCTCTTCA
>NW_011505874.1:0-2855 GCF_000495115.2 Populus euphratica
GTGGGAATTATGGCTGCTTTTAGACTCAAGGATACTCTCCATCATGTTATCGTGGCAAACACTCACATTTACTGGTAAATAGGTCTGTTTTAATCTTTTGTATGGCGATTTCCTGCAGGAGTGTCATGTGTTTATATCTTGGTTTCCTGGAGTATGTATTTTATTTATGGTACATACCAGCGATTTTCTTTCAGGGACCCAGAATGGGCTGATGTCAAGCTTGCTCAAGCTAAATATCTTCTATCACGCGTAGCTCAATTCAAGGAACTAGTTTCTGAAAAATATGAATGCATGCCTTCAGTAATTCTTGCTGGCGACTTCAATTCAATCCCAGGGGATAAGGTTTGTGCTTTACTGTCCTTCTGTGAAATAGTCGTAGTGCTTGTCACGATCCATGAAGTGACATTTTTCATTTAAAATCTATGGGATACGTCAAACAAGTAAAAAATTTGGTATCTCTACACAATCTTAATTACTTACCATACTTGCGTTCTTATTTTAGGTTTACGAGTACCTTGTATCTGGCAAATCTTCATCAGCTTCACTAGCGGAATGTTTGGATGAGCTTCCTATTCCGCTGTGCAGTGTCTATGGTAGTACAAGGGGAGAACCACCGTTCACAAACTGCACGCCTGACTTCACCAATACGCTCGATTATATATTCTTTGTCCCTGACGGCCAAATAAAACCACTCAGTTTCCTTGAACTTCCTGAAGCAAACTCGCCTAATGTTCTTGGTGGCTTACCAAACTATTACCACCCAAGTGATCATCTACCGATTGGTGCTGAGTTTGAAATAACGAGGGAATAAAGCAAGTCAGATATTGCATTTTGTCATCCCACCCTTCTCATCTCTGCTCCCCACCCCAAAAACACGAAACTCCTTTGAGATCTTCTTCTCTTTCTTTGAGAATGTTATAGATTTACATTTGCATTTGCATTTGCATTAACATTTTATTTGTTTAGAGGCAACAAGGCTCAAAACAAACAATTTTGTGGTTCTTTTGTGTAATGAGCTTGGAATTGTTGGGGACCAAGCATTTAGACAGAGCGGAAAAGGTTATTAACTACGGTCTGAATTTTTAACGAGCTTGATAATACCACGCTTTGCTAAGAAAGCCTAGATTTGTTTGGAAATTGGACGGGAATTCCTGAAGAACCGTGTTAATCCAAAATATCAAGTTATCGGGTGGGGCTCCAAATATTAACCCTTCAACTGGATTTAGCTCTGAAGAGAACTTGTTGAAATGTTCAATCCTCAGCATGCCGAACATTTTACTTTCTACAAGCTTGAATCAATGGCGCACAGCAATTGAAACGTTTGCCAAAATCAAGGGACGTCATAATAAATGGCTTTGTACGGACTCCTAACGATTGCAGTGAGTTTGCACGCATCCCTCGTGCGGCAAGACGCGAGTCTGGCGTTTTAGTTGATGATTGAGAGTGAGTTAAAAATTGTATTTTAAAATATTTTTTATTTAGAAATATATAAAAATATATATTTTTTTATTTTTTAAATTTTATTATTAATATTAGTACATTAAAATAATATATAAAAAAATTAAATTTTTGAAAAAAACCTTAATGATAAACAAATAGTTTTAAGTCATGCAAAGAAGTTCTTAGGTTATAGGCTTAAACAAGGGGATCTTGTTGAATTTTTTTATAAGCTCATTAAAGTTAATTATTTTGTTTAATGATAAATAATTAATTCTTGATAATAATTTAATTTAAATTCAGTATAACTTTATATAGTTTTATTCTAAGTTTAACATATTATATGATTAGTGTCTATACTAGGTTTTTCTTAAATCTCTTGTGTGTATACAGGCACACACGCGCCCAGCATATACTTGAGATGTGATTTTGGATGCTTATAGGCATTAATCTATACTTGAACAAATTTGATTAGTATAAACTTGCTATAATAAAGTAAACAAAATATGTTCAGTAATTAATGGTCTAATATTTCTAGACAACAAACATAACAATATCTCTTCGCATATTTATGACATGGCAGATGCCAGAAATAAAAAACAAAGATGAAGACAGTAGCAACAAGCTTAAACAGTAAAATTTATGCTTATAATTAGCATAGCATTAATTAATTAGGCTGGCTCTCTCCACCCCCAAGTCCAGCCTTGACCACTGCAATCACACAATGGGTGCAATCGTCGGCGGTGGAATAACTGGAAATGAGAAATAAGGATCGGCCAACACTAGTTCATGTCCCTTGATTGATGAATCGTCAAAGTAATTATCACAACAGAATTCGTTGTAAAATGCTCTTGCCTTCCTGAGGATGTAGCTTATGGAGGATGACATGTACCACAAATCTAAATACCGAGGAAGCTCTCGTGCCCAGCCACGATTTCTCTTTTGGAGCTTATTGCGCTTAATCATTTCCTTGCCATCTCCAGCCCTCGAGCCGTTTTCCAACCTGACATCGTTAGCTTTGTACTGTCTACAATAACTTGAACTCCGGCGATCAGCTGGAAGCGATTTTGCTACCCTTTCTCCATGAGATGCGCTTCGAGTAAACTGCTTCTTGTCCTTGCGGAGTTGGAGCGAGGCAAGGGAATCAAATTGGGTGGCCATGGAAGATACCTAGCTAGCGAGCATGCATGTAGGAATCAAGGAAGTTCTGTAAGTAGCAAATTTGCAGTGAGGTGAGATGGCAACTTGTATGCGTTAAATAGTTGGATAAACTGTGTTGTTTCTGTCAAGTGAATGGCCTACGGAACAGTGCTCAAGTGAAACGTGGGTCCTTACCTAGCTGGCAAGATCGTGTCGTCATTTCAGCCTTGTACCTGTAGGTTTTGCAGAGAATTAGCTGGAACTTCAAGTGGTTAATT
>NW_011505783.1:0-1371 GCF_000495115.2 Populus euphratica
GTTCCACAGCATGATCAAGAAAAGACAATAACTTATCATAATAACCATTAACATTTAACAAACCTATAGGTTTATAGTGAATGTTCAGTCGGGCCCAAAAGGTAATATGAAAAATCTTTTCCAATGTGCCCAGATCTCCTAGTAATGCAATGAAGGCATCAGCGTGTTTAAACATGGCATTCATTCGATAAGACATTATGGAGACCTGTAGTTCCTCTCCAATAATTTTTCCAATGATCTCAATTTGTGCTAAAGCTTTAGGGAGAACCCCTAAAACTTGACTACCTCCTATAAATGCAACTATTAACACTTCTCCCATTAACTCAAAACTACCTTCCCCATACAATAAATGAATCTTTCTCTTAGCTAGCACCTAACCAAGATGATTTGCTAATTCTAAAAACTCCTTTTCTTTTCCAAGACTAGATCCATCAAAAATACAAACATTTCTTATGTGATGACCTGATGAACTTGTCATTTCTACACACTTCTATACTTGTTGAAGGTATGGGTTGATTAGGAATAAAAGGAAGGCATAGATGATTTTATAGATGAGAAATTAAAAAGAGAATCATACCACCTATATATAGGTCAACTAGAGTCTCTCTCTCTCTCTCACACACACACACTCTCTCTTTATTTATTTATTTATTTTTGAAAAAACATGTGTATATATAGGTAGTTGTGATTATGCCTCACATCTTTCCTTAATTTTACATCTAAGAGCGGCTTAAACGTCCTTTATGGATCGGGGATAGGCTTCCCATCCAATTTTCTTAAAAATTGGCTAATAGGGTCTTTTTTAGTCAGATCCCCAAGACTAAGTTGATCATGTTCTTTATGGGATTATGGTCATAAATCATAAATTACACAATGCATATCTCCACAAGGATATGTCTTAAAAGTCAATAAAAGATTATCTAATGATCCCTTATGTTTTGAAATAAATCCTGACTTCTGATAATTTTCACAAGCTTTGTAGAATGGATGTAAGTTCTTGAACATATTAGGCCAATAAAATCTATTTTGTAAAATTTTTGTAGTTGTCTTTCTTAATGAGAAATGACTCCCACATGCTTCAGAATGACAAAGTTATCATCCCAATAAAAGTTTTGCACATATACCTTACTTAATGACACTACTTACTTCATTGTCAGGAATGCATCTTTGAAATTTTTTATTAAGACAATAACTGAATAAGCAAGGCTCATCCTAATAAAAGTTTTGCACGTCACTTAAAAATTTTCTTTTGTCTTGATTATCCAAATAAGCTGGCAAAAATCCTAAAGCAAGAATATTGATATTTTTAGCAAACCAAGTCATTGAATTAAAAGAAAGTAGAGATTCATCAGGAAAGTAATCATCGATTGG
>NW_011505783.1:1636-1759 GCF_000495115.2 Populus euphratica
CAAATGTTAAAAATATTCATCTCCAATGTCATGTTTTCAAATGATAACTTCATCAGTCCATTCAATTAATCGTGCAATTTTCTTAAAAACCAGCAAATAGGGTCTTTTTTAGTCAGATTCCCA
>NW_011505783.1:2237-2986 GCF_000495115.2 Populus euphratica
AATTTTTCAAGAGTGGTGTCCATTTTTTAATATGAGAAGTGAAAAAGAGATGTAAAGAGAAAAGAAGGAATAAGGAATTGAACAAATATATAAACATAT
Organism: Populus euphratica; assembly: GCF_000495115.2. Lineage (NCBI taxonomy): Eukaryota > Viridiplantae > Streptophyta > Magnoliopsida > Malpighiales > Salicaceae > Populus > Populus euphratica. The sequence continues at coordinate 2,337 of NW_011505783.1, forward strand.
GTCAGTTATCATGGGAATCTAAAAGAACCAACTTAAGAGTCACGGAGCACCGTTATCCGCTATTTAACCGGGGTGAAAGAGACTAGCAAACCAAGAGTCATAAAAAATAACACAAAAACAATATGAGAAAAATAAAATAATCAACCTTTATCTACAAGATCATTCAAACCAGTTGATTTATTTTCACTAAGAAAATTATTAAAGTAAGCTTTCAAACGATGTCCATTTACCTTAAAAATATTGTCATTCTTTGGATTCTCAATATCAAAGGCCCATAAAAATATACATATTTCTCAATAAATGGACTGCCCCATCTTGATCTTCGCTCTTTAGGGAATAAATGGAGTTGAGAATTATAAAACAAAACTTTTTGACCAGTATCAATTTTTTGATAATTTTCACAAGTTTTGCAGAATGCATGTGTGTCCTTGAACATGGTGGGCCAATAAAATCCATTTTGAATGACACTACTTACCTTATTGTCAAGAATGCATCTTTGAAATATTTAATCAGGACAATATTTGAATAAGTTAGGGTTATCCCAATAAAAGTTATTCACTTTGTTCAAAAACTTTTCTTTGTCTTGGGTACTTCAATCAGCTAACAAATCTTCTGAAGCAAAAAAATTGATATTTTTATCATATCAAGGC
>NW_011500480.1:0-4664 GCF_000495115.2 Populus euphratica
TTAATGGTTATTATGATAAGTTGTTGTCTTTTCTTGATCATGCTATGGAGCAGGAATTTCTAACATCGTCTACACGACAAATCATAATCTCTACTGCTACTGCTGAACAATTAATTAACCAACTACAATCTTTCATTCTTATAATTGATCCTTCCATGAGTCGCATAAATTGGTCAACTAAGGAGAGCCGTAAAAAGCTTAGATTGGATTTGAGCCTTCATTTGTGAATCTTTGTGTCTTTTGATTTTATTATTGTGTTTTGTTGTTTCTTATATTTGTTTCAGTGTGTTTCAGGTTTGTCAGTGTTCGTTATTTCAGGTGATATCTTCTATACTTTATCTTTCTACTTTTAAATATTGAGAACAATGTCTCGTTTTAGTTGGGGGGAGAGGGTAGCAGTTAAAAAAAGAGAGCTGTGTTTTCTATTTCATAAAGCATGTGCAAAATTGTTGTTACTATGATGGCAGAGTAAGGAGAACTTTTTATGACTCTTGAGACGCATCTTAGTAATCATTCGTAACAAGGTCTATCATAATACTTCTTGAAATATTCAGATTTACAAACTCTCGCATTGTTATCACTTAATTTTGCTCATATACTTATTTAACATGTATTCTTAAACCTTAATTTACACACACACACTTTAACATATGATTATGGGTTGCATATTGGATTATTACATTATTTATGTTCTTTTGTTAAAGGTAACAACTAAGGGAAAGGGATAGTATATAATTAAAAAAAAAACAAAAAAGAAAAAAAGAAAAAAAGAAAAAAATGATAATAATAAAAATGTAGATAAGTTTGGTTTCGTAGCCTCCCTAACCTAAGCAATTAAGCCCGAAGGGGTGTTTTAACACCTAATACCCTAAAGTCAACTGACTTGGAAGCTATTGGCCCAACACTTGTTACATGGGTTGAGGAGAAAAGCTTAAGGGAATCAAACATTGCACTATCTACATATTAGTATCTGCGATCCGAGTTACTAAGCTCGTAGGGGTGTGTTAACACCTAATGCCTTAAGACCAACTGGTCTGGGAGTCATTAGCTGAAAGCTCGTTACATAGGTTAAAGATGCATGATGTTTTAAATTATATGTATATATATTAAAAAAAAAGAAAAAGAAAAAAGAAAAAAAAAGACAAAAATAATAATCCCAACCTAAGGAAGTTAACGTTAAACATTAGAACAAAAATTTTGTTTTCTTCCAAGAAAAACCCCATAATTATGTGTTGATATATTGAGTACCGTTGTCCGTCATTTGATCGGGGTGAGAGAAACTAGCAAAATCACTCAAAAAGAAACACAAAAACAATGTAAGAAAAACAAAATAATCAACCTTTATCTATAAGATCATTCAAACTAGTTGATTCATTTTCATTGGGAAAATTATCAAAGTAAGCTTTCAAACGATGTCCATTTTCCTTAAAAACACAGTCATTTATTGAATTCTCAATATCACAGGCCCCATAAGGATTGTTCCATCTTGATCTTAACTCTCTAAAAAATGCATAGAGTTGAGAATTATAAAACAAAACTTTTTGACCAGTATCAACTTTTTGATAATTTTCACAAGTTTTGCAGAATACATGCATGTCCTTAAACATGGTGGGCCAATAAAATCTATTTTGAAATATTTTTGCAGCTGTCTTTTTTGACGAAAAATAACTCTAACATGCTTCAGAATGACAATGTTTAATGAGACTACTTACCTCATTGTTGGGAATGAATCTTTGAAATATTTGATGAGGACAATATTTGAATAAGTTAGGGTCATCCCAATAAAAGTTCTTCACTTCGTTCAAAAACTTTTCTTTGTCTTGGGTATTCCAATCAACTAGCAAATCTCCTAAAGCAAGAAAATTGATATTTTTATCATATTAAGGCATTAGAATAAGAGAAAGTAAGGATTCGTTTGGAAAGTAATCATCGATTGGTGTGATGCTAGATATCGAATTTGTTGTCACTTTTGACAAAAGATCTGCATTAATATTTTCAGTGTGTTTTTCATCTGTGATTTCTTCCTCAGAATAAATCATTTGCAAATCTTCAGATTCATCCAACTCATTTTTACTTAAAGCAGATTCAAGTTGATCATAAACTAATTCGTCAATTTGATCCACTTTTTATAAATCATTATCATCTCTAGGTTGCTTGCAAATGTTAAAAATATTCATCTCCAATGTCATGTTTCCAAATGATAGCTTCATCAGTCCATTCCTACAATTAATCAATGCGTTAGAAGTTGCAAGAAACGGACGTCCTAAAATAACAGGAAATGAATTACATACTTCAACAAGTTTTATGTCTAAGATAACAAAAACCACAGGATAAATGAATTTATCAACTTGTACTAACACATCTTTGACTATTCCTCTAGGCACTTTTACAGATCTATCGGCAAGTAAAAGAGTTATAGAAGTTTGTTTTAACTCACCTAGATTGAGACTTTAAAAAACTGAATATGGAAGTAAATTCACACTAGCTCCAAGATCAAGTAAGGCTTTTTCAATTTTATGTTCTCTAATAAAGCAAGAAATTGTAGGACAACCAGGGTCTTTATATTTCAAAGCATTATTGTTCTGAAGAAGGACACTTACGTGTTTGGCTAAAAAAGCTTTCTTTTTCACATTCAGTTTCCTCTTCACCGTACATAGATCTTTCAAAAATTTTGCATATGAAGGAACCTGTTTAATAGCATCCAGTAAAGGTATATTGATCCTTACCTGTTTGAAAGTTTCAAAGATTTCAGAGTTGTGATTGACTTTTCTTTGTTTGGTCATATCATGAGAAAATGGAAGCGTTGGTGGGGAATCAGTCTTTTCTTTGTAATTTTTAGATTCAACCCCTTCCTTACCCTAAAGATTCACTTATCATCTTTCTCACAAGGTTCAAAAGTGAATTTTTCAATAATCTTACCACTGCGAAGAGTAGTGACTGATTTGACTTGATCCATGTGTTGGCTTCCAGAACTACTTGTATTTGCATTGTATTGCCCCTTGGGATTTTGTTGTGGTTGAGATGGAAACTTACCTTTCTCTTGAAAACTGAGAGCAAATGTCAATTTTGCAAGACTATCTTTAAAATTTGGCATGTTTTAAGCAAGTTGAGTATTGATTATCTCTTGCTTTTCAATGAATGCATGTAATATTTCCTCAAGATTTCTTCTACGAGGTGGAGCATAAGGAGGTGCATATCCATGAGAATTTTGGAAATTATGGTGTACTTGAAATGGTGGTTATGAAGTTTGTGCATTGTTATTATTACTCTTCCAACTAAAATTTGGGTGATTTCTCCAACCAGGGTTGTATGTTTGCGAGTATGGGTTGTGGTTGGCCCATTGGAAACTGTTTAAAGCATAGGCTTGTTCATGGAGACATTCCTTAAAAGAAGGCAATGTTGGATAGTTATTGGTTGAGTGTTTATTTGTTTCACATATTTGACACAGAATGTTTTCAACAGATTTTAATTGACCATTCTTTTTCAATTCTAGTGTCTCGACTTTTCTAGCTAAAGATGCAAACTTAGCTTGGGGTCATGATCTTCCTGAAGGTTGTACATACCTCCACTAGATGTATGAGGTTGAGTTTTACCCGGTGCCTCATAAGTACCTGCGGTGTCCTAATTTTGAGCATTTTCAGCTAATAAGTCTAAGTACTTCATTACTTCATCAAGGTCTTTATCTTCAAAAGTTTCATTGCACATCAATTCAACTATTTGCCTATGTCTAGGTGTTAACCCTTCATAAAAATGTGAAACCAATCTTTATGTTTCAAAATCATGATGAAGGAAAGTATCAAGCAAGTCTCGATACCTATCCCAGCATTGGTAAAATGTTTCTCCTGATTTTTGAGTGAAAGTGATGATTTGTCTTTTGAAAGAGTTTGTTTTGTAAGATGGGAAAATCTTCTTTAAAAACTGTTGTTGCATTTCGTCCCAAGCACGAATGGATCCTGGTCTCAAATTTTGTAGCCATGTTTTAGCTTTATCTTTCAATGAAAAAGGAAAAAGCTTTAATCTGATGGTGTTTATGCTACAATTTGAATCATTATATGTGCTGCAAACCTCCTCAAATTTCCTTAAATGCAAGTGTAGATTTTCCAATTCTAAGCCATGAAAAAAAGGTAAAAGTTAAATAATGTCTAACTTAAAATTAAAATGAGATGCATCAGGAGGAAAAACTATGTATGATGGTGCACTTGTTCTTCTGGGATTCATGTGGTCTCTAAGTGTTCTAGTATGATTATTCTCATTATTCTCATTATGAAGTGATTGATTATCTTCTTCTGTCATATTTTTTGAAAATGATGAGGATACCCTACAAAGTCTACCACTTGATGTACGTGACCACACTCTCATGCACGTTTACGAATAGAATAAAAGAAAGAAGAAAACAAAAGAAGAAGAAACAAGAGAAAAGAAACAAAGTTATATACAAGAAAAGTGAAAAGAGAAAATAAAATAACTACTATAATTTATACAAGAACTTACCTCCCCGGCAACGCTGCCAAAAGCTTGACACGACTAAAAGATTGATGTCTTCTCCCAAGTGCAGGAGTGTTGAAGTAATAAATAACCCGGCAAGACCGGGTTAAACCACAGGGGGGTTAATTGTACAAATTATAAACAACAACAATAATAATAGTAATAACAATAATAATAAG
>NW_011500480.1:4743-5772 GCF_000495115.2 Populus euphratica
TAATAATAATAATAATAATAATAATAATAATAATAATAATAATAATAATAATAATAATAATAAAGAAAAAGAAGGAGAAGAAGAAGAAGAAGAAGATAACTTTGAGATGGAATATTAATGTAAGGATTAAACAATGATAATAACAAATGTCAAAGTTAGAGGATTCACTAATGGTATGTCAAACAAGTATAGTATAAACTCTTATTATTTAATTGGAAACCACACATAAAGGAGGTTCCAATCAGATTATAGATTGTTAACATGATTACATTAGTCATCTTATTCGATTAATGCTAATACTTGTAAATCTCGTCAAGCATTCATGATTATAACTTATGTTAACAACAAATCAAGTTCCTTTCATAGCTTAGGTATTGGTTATACCATACAGTATGGGCTATGAAAGTGTCAAGCATTTGTTGTACCAAGTGTTATACAACATAATCAAGATTAGTCATTTAACAAGCAAAGTATTAAAGAGTAAACAAGATAACAAATACAAAACATGTTAGTATCAAACATTAAAGTCCATATTGAGTTTACACTATACTTATTCTTACACCATTAGTATAACCTTTTCACCTTGACATAATAAACTTAACTAAACATAATAAAAGAAAGAAAAATAAACAAATAAAATAAGAACATAAATAAGATAAAAGTTAACTAAGTAAAGAAAAGGAATTGAAAGGCATAAACTTGATATTAATAAAAACATAGCATAACATTACAAAAAATACAAAGAGAGAAAGCAAGAGCATGATTTTGATCTGGAAACCAAGATGCCTAAATGCATGGAAAATGCCTCCTTTTATAGGCCAAAATTGGGAACTATTAATTTGATGACTAATTGATGAGTGGGTGACCAACTCTTAACTTGGTGACAATCTTTATCTTCTCTTGTCTGCCCAAAACATTATTGGTAACGTCAAAATTAGAGCCACTTAAAAACATGAAAGTTGTAGGAAATTGTCTTAGATTTCTTGTGTGAAAAATGCAGCTCATTTAGACTTCTAGAACTCCAGATAT
>NW_011500480.1:6021-11910 GCF_000495115.2 Populus euphratica
TTTTATAGGCCAAAATTGGGAACTATTGATTTGATAACTAATTAATGAGTGGGTGACCAACTCTTAAATTGGTGATAATCTTTATCGTCTTTTGTCTGCCCAAAACGTTATTGATAACGTCAAAATTAGAGCCACTTAAAAATATAAAAGTTGTAGGAAATTGTCTCAGATTTCTTGTGTAAAAATTCAGCTCATGTGGACTTCTAGAACTCCAGATATGGGCCAAACACTGAATAGTGCTCGGGCAAGAAGACAAATTCAAATGTTTTTGTTATTGCTACAATTTGGACTTGAAAATAGCCTTTTTAGATCTTGGGCTCCATATGAAAGTTGTAGGCCTATGTCTTACCTTTCCATCCATATAAAGTGGACCTAAATCTAAGATCTACAACTCTAGATATGATCCAATTACCGAACAGTGTTTTTATAGGCCAAAATTGGGAACTATTGATTTGATGACTATTTGATGAGTGGGTGACCAACTCTTAACTTGGTGATAATCTTTATCGTCTTTTGTCTGCCCAAAACGTTATTGATAACGTCAAAATTAGAGCCACTTAAAAATATAAAAGTTGTAGGAAATTATCTCAGATTTCTTGTGTAAAACATTCTGCTCATGTGGACTTCTACAACTCCAGATATGGGCCAAACACTGCACAGTGCTCGGGCTAGAAGATAGATTCAGACTTCTTTGTTATTGCTATAATTTGGACTTAAAAATAGCCTTTTTAGATCTTGGGTCCATATGAAAGTTGTAGGCCTATGTCTTAACTTTCCATCCATATAAAGTAAACCTAAATCTAAGATCTACAGCTCCAGATAGATCCAATTACCGAACAGTTTTTTGGTTTGGATTGCACCGATATCTATTTTCTAAGTTTGGCTATCTCTTTGTCCTTTTAATTGCAGTTCTTAAATTTATCAATCAATCCTTTCATTTATATGATAAGCCTGCATTTAAAATAAACATTTACCATAAATTAAAGGTATCTTATATTATTAGATACGTTATTATAAAACATGCTTTAGTTAAGGAGTTATTGATATTTCGAGTGCAAAATAATGATATAAAACCTTGATAAAAATACACTTTTAAGTATTAATCACTATTTGTTTAGGCTGGACTTTAGTAGTCTAATCCAAACAATTGGGCTAAGTCCAGCCTTATAGAAAAAAGGTTTTCTTTTTGGGTTGGTTCTAGTCTAGTTTTATTTTGGGCCAATCCCGGCCCAGTTTCTGTTTGGACCAGGTTTGACCTAATCCAAAAAAATAAAAAACAATACTTTTTGAAAAAAATTGTAATTTTCCCATGTATGTTTCTATTAATTTTTCTTTATAATGGATTGTAATTTTATGTCATAAAGATAAATCCAATATTAAAATATATGGTTTTCATTAAAATATTACAAAAATTAAAAACAATTATTTTCATGCATACGGCCAAGCCTCTAAAAACAATTATATTGTATTTTCATACATAGAAAATTACAAAAAAAAAAAAGGTTTTAGCGCGTATTTTGACTTTAATAACCAGTTTATTAAAGTCATAAGGACTAGGCCAGTATTTTAAAATTTTAAAAAAGAAGTCATTTTATTTTCTTTTAGTATTTGAGATTATAAATTTATATGTAAAATGTATTTCTGATATTAAAAAGATATTTCTTTTGTTAACATAGAACAATTATGTTTTACCTAATAAGATAAGGATCTCCTTAGCGACGAGAACTTTTCTTAAACTTTAGAAAGACCAATAATTAAAACACGCAATAAAACCTTAGTTTTTTTTATCAAACAATATAGCTTCCCTTAGGTAAGGTGTATTTGGGGTGCTAATACTTTACATTTATGCAACCAGTCCCCATGCCCAATTTTTTAGACCAGTTAGGGTTCTTAGGTAGTGACTCCCATTCCAATTTTTCAATGATAAAAGACAAGGAATTCTTGTCTTCTCATATTTGCCAGATAGATATAATACACTTTATGAGAGTGGATTTTTCACCACAGCATCGTACACATATGACAAGAACAACATGTTTTAGATTGGATTATTGATATTAAAAAGTTTAGTTCTTTTAGACACTGATAGCCCAAATTTGTGTTGGTATCTTCAGAACACCTTATTTTCAATTCTCTTGTTATATAAATTAAGTATTTTTTGGCAATGCAAACTACTAATAAACAATAACACAATTCCAATACCAAGTTTAATATAACTTATTAAAAACAAAACCTCAAAACCTTTTAGATTTAAACAATACAATTTCTATTATTAAAAACCAAATCATTACTAGCCTTCCACAATCTCTAGCAGGTGCAACAAAAGAATATCCCTTAACCCAATTTAAGAACCTTGAAGTCCACAACATCAAGTTTTATACAAGAAGACTTATCTATTATTTAGGTGTGTTGCCGCATTATTCTAATTTGTTCATGTTTTCTCCTATATGTACTTTGCATAATGAAATCATCACTTAGATAGGTCAATAAAAGATTGAAATATATATATATATATATATATATATATATATATATAGAGAGAGAGAGAGAGAGAGAGAATAAAATAAGGCTTTAAGCCTTTAACAAAAAATACTTAAAAAAACATTGTAATAATTGTGTGTTGAAACTTGTAGAGAGAATAAAAAATGAGAAATTAATTTGCCTGTAATTAAAAGTAATCGAAGCTTAAATTGAAATTAAGAGAAAAGTGTTGTGACATGACCAAAAAATTAATCTCTTCTCCCAAAGTGTGGGAGTGTTAAAGTAATAAATAATCCGGCAAAATCACGGTCGAACTATAAAGAGGTTAACTATATAAATAATAAATAATAATAATGGTGGTGGTGGTGGTGGTGGTGGTAGTGAATAAAGAGGACTTTGAGTTGTTAGATTAATGTGAAGATTAAACAATGATAAAAACATTTATCAAAATTAGAGGATCCACTAATGATATTTCAAATAACTATAATATAAATTCTTTTTATTGCTTAACTAGAAACCACACACAAATGAGGTTCCAATCGAATGATTTGTCATTAATAGCTCATTATAAATTATTAACATGTTCATATGAATTATCTTATTTAAGTAACATCACACTTTTAAATCTTATCAGGAATTCATAATGTTAACTTATGTTAACAACAAATCAAGTTTCTTTCATAGCACATGTATAGGTTATACCATATGGTTGGCTATGAAAGTGTCAAGCATTTGTTGTACCAAGTGTTATACAATACAAATTTAGATTAACTATTTAATAAGCAAGATATTAAAAATGAATAAGATAAAAATAATAAGACATGTTAATAGCAAGTTTTTTAGGATATTTTTTCCTTGAAGTTCATTTTGAGTTTGTATTAGACTTATCCTAACACCATTAGTGAAACTTTTTCATATTGATATAATAAACTTAGTTAAATATAATGAATAAAAGAAATATAGATAAACAATATAAGAATATAATTATATAAGTATAGTAAAGGAAATAAAAAGCATAAATAAAAAATTAATGAAAGCAAAACTTAAGCATTATAACAATATAAAGAAAGAGAGCAAGAACATGATTTTAATCTGAAAATCAAGATGCCTAAATGCATAGCAAATACCTCCTTTTATAGGTTAAAATTTAGAACTATTGATTTGATGGCTAATTGTTAAGTGGGTGGTCACATCTTGACTTGATGACAATCTTTATTTTTTTATTTGAATAAAATGTCATTCCTAACATCAAAATTTGAATAGATAGTCTTCATAAAAGTTATGATAAATTATCTCATCCTTCCAACAAAACAAAAATATGGTCATTTGGACTTATAGAACTCGAGATATGGGCTGAACACTAAATAGTGACTAGGCTGCAAGACAAATTCGGACTTCTCTTTTGATGCTAAGATTTGGACTTCTAAATGGCAGAATTCAGTCTTGAACTCTCATGAATGTTTTAGGCCTATGTTTTAGCTTTCTAGCCATATAAATCAAACTAAAATCCAAGTTCTACAACTTTAGATATGACCCAATGACTGAACAATGTTCAAGTTTGAATTAAATCAGCATCTTTTTTCTAAGTTTACCCTTTTTGTTATCCTTTCACTTTCAATAGTTAATCACATCAATACATCATTTAAATGTAAGCTATGCTTGCTGATTGTGCATCAAAAGTGTCATTAAGTCTCTTGTTTTACATATGTATTTATTGTTTTTATTTGATTGTTTTTATAATAATTGATGTGTTTTTTAGTAATGAAGTTTATTTTAATGTTTCGATAGGTTTTTGGAGCTTAAATGAATTAATTCAGAAAATTCAACGTCAGAATTCAGAACAAAGAATTGAAGAGACATTTAGTTGAAGATTGAAGCAAATCTTGGTTCAAATAAGTGCTCCAAATTTGTCCCAAAAATCAATTCTATTCCAATTCTAGAAAAGAATATCATATGATTTATTTCAAGCCCAAACTTGCCTTATGTTGTGTGCAAACTTCAACCATTAAACACTTAAGGTTTCAATGTCAATCTTAGCCCAAATAATAAGTACATTTGTATACTTATTTGATGCTCAAATTCAGCCCAAAATCAGCCCCAAATCAGCTCTAAATCAACCCCAAATCAACCCAAACACAATCCATGATCTTACATGTCCACACAACAAATAACAATTGATTTATTTTGGGTAATCCATTGATCCAAGAAGGCAAGCACATGGATGGAAAGCTGGAGGGGATATTTTAACATTATTTTGGGTCAAAAAGAAGAAGGAGACACCTCATAAATGAGGAAGAAAAACGTGCTCCAAAGTAGTTGTAAAGCTGTCTTGATTTGATTTTTCAGAACACCTTTCGGTGTTTTGCCCATAACTTTTGACTCAGGTGTCCAAATGAGCTGTTCTTTAATGATCTGGAAAGGTGACAGAATTGCCTATAAATATGTCTCTAATAGACTTCTCCAAAAAAAGCTTCTAAGAGGGTCGAATTGCTGTCCAAAGTTAGAGTCAGATTTGTGTCCGAATTTTTTCTGAAATTGTATTGTGTTCTTCTTTATAGATTTCGGTTCTTTAGTTTGTAAAACTTATTTTTTCAGTTGGATTCAAGTTCTTTCATGTTTATTGAAGTGTTCTTATATATAATCATGGTTGGCTAAACTCTTTCTTGGATCCAAATCAAGGATAATGGTGATTGAGGTGAGTTCTTTAGGATATGAATGAATCTTAATGTTTATCTTCTTATTTTCTTCATGAATGATTTATTATTGTAAAGAAATTTTAGAAATCATTTAGGTAATGTTATAATCTTGAATTTTTATGCACAAACTTTAGTTTTGGTATAGAGATTGCTTGATTCAATGTCTTACTTAATATGAAAGTACTTGTTCATTCTTAAGCAATAATCAATCTTCATCTTTCTAATCTTCATTGTAATATCTTCTGATCTAATATCACCATCATTGATATTAGGTTGAGTTATCTTATATATGTTGAAGAAATCACCAATACATCACCATTAAAATTGATTTGGACCAAGACTTACTTTTCTTGTCATTTAAAATCTATTTACATTTTTTTTTTATCTTTAAAAACAAATCCATCAATTATTTTCAACCAAGTTATTGTTAATTTAATTTCTCTTGAGTTTTTTTTTGTTACTTAGCTTAATTTCCAGATCTAGCTCTCTGTGGATATGACCTCGATCTTACCGAGTTAATTGCTACATCGCACACTCGTGCACTTGCGAGTTAAAACAAGCCGATCATAAAAAGCGGTCAAGCAATTTTGGCGCCGTTGCCGGGGAGCTAGCAAGCAAAGGTAACAAATTTAGATTTGATTATTGGAAAACTAAAAAAAAATCATATAAAAAAAATCAATGGGCTGGTTTTACCGCCTAAAAAAAAAAAATTACC
>NW_011500480.1:15806-21347 GCF_000495115.2 Populus euphratica
CTTTAAAAGCAAATCCATCAATTATTTTCAACCAAGTTATTGTTAATTTAATTTCTCTTGAGTTTTTTTTGTTACTTAGCTTAATTTCCAGATCTAGCTCTCTGTGGATATGACCTCGATTTTACCGAGTTAATTGTTACATCGCACACTCATGCACTTGCGAGTCAAAACAAGCCGATCATAAAAAGCGGTCAAGCACTTGCATTTAAAATGAGCATTTACCATACATTAAAGTTATCTTAAATTATCAGATTTGTTATTATAAAACGTGCTCTAGTTAAGAAGTTATTGATACTTCAAGTACAAAATAATAATATAAAATCTTGATAAAAATATATTTGGAGTACTATTCATGTTGCATCACACAAAACACAATTTTATTCAAAATATCATGACTGTTGAATTTTACAGCAAAGAAAATAATATATTGAGTTATAAACTAATAAGCATAATCTAATAATCAGCAAGCATAAACTTAATACCTAAAGCAATCTTAAAACATTCATTCTAGACCAAAACAAACTTACACTAAAACACTAGTCCTAAATCGAATGTAAATTTCTAAATAATAAAATAAAACAACAAATAAATCTATAAAATAATTCAGATTAATACAAATAAATAATTCAACCTAAAATTAATTTGTCATTAAATACTCTAGCCTTTTTTCTTCTTCTTATTTAGCTAGGATAAATAAGTAATCCTTATAAGAAAAGGATTTTGAAATATTAAGAAATCTTTGCTACATTTGAAAATATATTATTTTTCATTAAATATCATTTTATAACTAAAAGAGTCTCGTAAATAAACTGTTAAATATTCTTGTATTATGAGAAAAATAATTATTTTCAAATAGAAAATCCATAAGACAAGACAATAAATAATAAAATTCACATTGCATTTTCTAACTTGAATTACAATACCGTCTTGAATTGAAATTGATTTAAACTTTTAACTCAATATAGAAAACTATGTTTGGAAACTCCTGGTATAATTTCAATTTGATCCAACGGTTGAATGGAGAATTATATTCAATAGCATAAATTGAATAGTAAGCACAATTATATTAGAATTTGAATTTTCTTGTTTAATATTTTCTTGTATTGTATTATTTCCTTTCTCTTCAAGATGATTTGTCATTGAATCTATAACATGAAGAACACCTTTAAAGGCAACAAACAACCATTAACCCAAATCAAAGGATCACCATCAAAACCTTGCATAATCTTTTTAGCGAAGAAAATATTCTAAATAAACCTGTTGATAACTATAAGTTCTTATTTTTTCTGTTACATTCTATTTTTTAAGATTTAATTAATCCTTATAAACCTACTTAGGTGTTAAAGAAATAAAAACTACAGATTTCCCATCTTTCACAAAAGAAAATATATTCTTGAACCCATCAAGCATAGCTTTTTGATCATATTGCTAAGGCTTACACAATAACAAATGACTAGCATGCATAAAGACATCAACATATAATGCCTCATCACAATACTTTCTAATAGAAAATATAACTAAAATCTATTTAAGCACTTTCGCATCTTCATAATCATTCAATCCCTATAATTTATATATAACAAAGTGTTTTGTAGTATACAAGTTTAATTTATCCACCTAATCAATACTTGCCATATTAATGCTGCTTTAATTATTAATTATCATACTACATATCTTATTTTGAATATGACATCTTGTATGGAAGATGTTCTCTCCCTGTTCCTTTAAATCTCTAACCCTAACTAGCAAATCCAGTTCTCATTTCACCACAAGCATCTCCTTTTCAATAGGATACTTAACCAATCGCCTACCATCCTCAAACGATAGCATCTTCTCATTATCACTGACCTTCTGATTGATCACAACCTTACTATAAGCCTTCATAACCATAACTTGCTTATTTGAATATTGCGAAGCAACATGACTAACTATTATTAAACAACAACTTTTCATGTCACAATTACAAAAAATAGGAGTTTCAACTTTACCTTTACAATTAATAGAGATACCCTTCTCTTCTGGAGTTTTGGATCTCTCTCTTACATTCGATTGAGATTGGGTAGCCCTCATATTAGCCTTCTAATTAGGTTTCCAAAGTGATGAATAACCCAACAGTTAGCTTGGTCGTGAACTATCCTTATGATTGAGCTATCTCTCTATTTTTATTGTCATATGCACCATATCCTCCTACTACATATAATATTACAACTCCATTATATTTATGATCTTATAATTCAGCCCATTTAAAAACCTAGACTTAGTGGCCTCTCTATCCTTCACTTTGTTAACATAAATCATAATGATCTTCATCTTTTTATGTTGCTCATCAACATTCTTTGTTTCTTGGCTTAAACACTATAATTTTTTATGTAATTCCCTATAATAATGAAAAAGAATAAATCATCTTCTTATAATAGCCTTAATCTTCTCTTGAGTATCAACAAACCTCTCACAATTTCTTATATGACTCAACACAAGGTGATCTTACCACACAGTGGCATAGTTCATGAACTAATTATAAAATTTATATCTTAATTTTACTCAATCTCCTATCTACCCAATTATAGTATCCAACACTATCCAAATCATCTTTTTGGTTGAACTGCCTGATGTCTTCTCCCAAGTGCAGGAGTGTCGAAGTAATAAATAATCCGGCAAGACCAAGGTCGAACTACAGGAAGGTTAATTGTATAAATTATAGATAACAATAACAACAACAATAGTAACAATAACAACAACAACAAGAATAATAATAATATTAGTAATAGTAGTAGTAGTACTAGTAGTAGTATTAAAGAAGAAGAAGAAGAAGAAGAAGTTAATGAGAACTTTGAGATGAAAATTAATGTAATGATTAAACAATGATAATAACAAATGTCAAGGTTAGAGGATCCACTAATGGTATGTCAGACAAGTATAGTATAAACTCCTATTATTCAATTGAAAACCACACATAAAGGAGATTCCAATCACATTATAAATTGTTAACATGATTACATTAGTTATCTTATTCGATTAATGCTAATACTTGTAAATCTCGTCAAGCATTCATGATTATAACTTATGTTAACAACAAATCAAGTTCCTTTCATAACTCAGGTGTCGGTTATACCATACAGTATGAACTATGAAAGTGCCAAGCATTTGTTGTACCAAGTGTTATACAACATAAATCAAGATTAATCATTTAACAAGCAAAGTATTAAAGAGTGAACAAGATAACAAATACAAAACATGTTAGTATCAAACATTAAAGTCCATATTAAGTTTACATTATACTTATTCTCACACCATTAGTGTAACCTTTTCACCTTGACATAACTAACTTAGCTAGACATAATGAAAGAAAGCAAAATAGATAAACAAAATAAGAACATAAAAGTTAACTAAGTAAAGGAAAGGAAATGAAAGGCATAAACTTAATATTAATGAAAGCAAAGCATAAACATTACAAAAAATACAAAGAGAGAAAGGAAGAGCATGATCTTGATCTGAAAACCAAGATGCCTAAATGCATGGCAAATGCCTCCTTTTATAGGCCAAAAATGGGAACTATTGATTTGATGACTAATTGATAAGTGGGTGGCCAACTTTTGACTTGGTGACAATCCTTATCTTCTCTTGTCTGCCCAAAACGTCATTGATAACATCAAAATTGGAGCCAGTTGCAAACATGAAAGTTGTAGGCAATTGTCTCAGCTTTCTTGTGTAAAAAATTCAGCTCATTTGGACTTCTAGAACTCCAGATATGGCCAAAATACCGAACAGTGCTCGGGCTGGAAGACAGATTCAGGCTTCTTTGTTGTTGCTACAATTTGGACTTGATAATGGCCTTTTTAGATCTTGGGCTCCATATGAAAGTTGTAGGCCTATGTCTTACCTTTCCATCCATATAAATTGGACCTAAATCTGAGATCTGTAGCTCCAGATATGACCCAATTACCGAACAATGTTCCGGTTTGGATTGCACCGACATCTCTTCTCTAAGTTTGACCATCTCTTTATCCATGCAATTTAAGTTCTTCAAGTCATCAATCAATCCTTTCATTTATGTGATAGACCTGCATTAAAAATAGACATTTACCACAAATTAAAGGTATCTTATATTATTAGATACATTATTATAAAACATATTTTAGTTAAGGAGTTATTGATACTTCAAGTGCAAAATGATGATATAAAACCATGATAAAAATGCACTTTTAAGTACTAATCACACCCCCCAACCAGCTTATTACTAGTCCCTAGTAATCAAAGCGTAAAATAGAAAAACAATTTGCAAATTCCACAAAGCAAGGTATTCATCATTTAACTTCCATTAATCTATCCAGATAAACAAACTCTCATTAAATTTATATATCTGCTCAATACCTCTTAACAAGATATTAATAAACCTTTCTTTTGTGCTCAATGTATCAACACATAATTATGGGGCTTTTCTTGGAAGAAAACAAAATTTTTGTTCTAATGTTTAAGGTTAACTTCCTTGGGTTGGGATTACTATTTTTGTCTTTTTTTTTTTTAACTCTATATACATATACTTTAAAAACATCATGCATCTTTAACCCATGTAACGAGCTTTCAGCTAATGACTCCCAGACCAGTTGGTCTTAGGGCATTAGGTGTTAAGACACCCCTACGAGCTTAGTAACTCGGGTCGCAGATACTGATATGTAGATAGTGCAATGTTTGATTCCCTTAAGCTTTTCTCCTCAACCCATGTAACAAGCGTTGGGCCAATAGCTCCCAAGTCAGTTGACTTTAGGGTATTAGGTGTTAAAACACCCCTTCGGACTTAATTGCTTAGGTTAGGGAGGCTACGAAACCAAACTTATCTACATTTTTATTATCATCATTTTTTTTTCTTCTTTTTTTTCTTTTTTTTTTCTTTCTTTTTTTTCATGTTTTTTTTTTAATTATATACAATCCCTTTCCCTTAGTTGTTACCTTTAACAAAAGAACATAAATAATGTAATAATCCAATATGCAACCATTAGTGGATCTTTTAACCTTGACATCTGATTGAAACTTGATTTATTGTTGTTGTTGTTATTGTTATTATTGTTGTTATTGCTATTGTTATTGTTTATAATTTGTACAATTAACCTCCCTGTGGTTCGACCCCGGTCTTGCCGGGTTATTTATTACTTCGACACTCCTGCACTTGGGAGAAGACAACAATCTTTTAGTCGTGTCAAGTTTTTGGCGCCGTTGACGGGGAGGTAAGTTCTTGTATAAATTATAGTATTTATTTTATTTTCTCTTTTCACTTTTCTTGTATATAACTTTGTTTCATTTTGCTGTGGTTGAGATAAAAACTTACTTTTCTCTTGAAAATTGAGAGAATATGTGAATTTTACAAGAGTATCTTTAAAACCTGTTATGTTTTGAGCAAGTTGAGTGTTGATCGTATCTTGCTTTTCATTGAATGCGTACAAAGTTTCCTCAAAATTTCTTCTAGGAGGTGGAGCATAAGAAGGTGCATATCCATGAGAATTTTGGAAATTGTGGTGTGCTTGAAATGGTGGTTGTGAAGTTTGT
>NW_011500480.1:21523-55482 GCF_000495115.2 Populus euphratica
GTTGGTTGAGTGTTCATTTGTTTCACAGATTTGACACACAATGTTTTCAACAGATTTTAATTGACCACTCTTTTTTAATTCTAGTGCCTCGACTTTTCTAGTGAAATATGCAAACTTGGCTTGAAGGTCATAATCTTTTCTAATATTGTACATACCTTCATTAGATGTATGAGGTTAGATTTTACTTGGAGTCTTATATGTGCGCCTGCATTTTCCTAATTTTGAGCATTTTCAGCTAGCAAGTCTAGGTACTCCATTGCTTCATTAAGGTATTTATCTTCAAAGGTTCCATTACATATCAACTCAACCATTTACCTATTTTTAGGTGTTAAACTTTTATAAAAATATGAAACCAATCTCTATTTTTCAAAATCATGATAAGGGCAAGTATTAAATAAATCTCGATACCCATCCCAACATTGGTAAAATGTATCTCCTGATTTTTGAGTTAAAGTGGTGATTTGTTTTTTGAAAGAGTTTGTTCTGTGAGATGGGAAAAACTTCTTTAAAAATTATTGTTGCATTTCATCCCAAGCATGAATGGATCTATGTCTCAAATTTTATAGCCATTTTTTAGCTTTATCTTTTAATGAAAAAGGAAAGAAGCTTTAATATGATGATGTTCATGCTATAATTTGAGTCATTATAGATATCACAGACCTCCTAAAATTTTCTTAAATGCAAGTATGGATTTTCCAAATCTAAACCATGAAAAGAAGATAAAAGTTGAATAATGCCTAATGTATAATTAAAATAAGATGCATTAGGAAGAAAACTACGCATGATGGTGCACTTGTTCTTATGGGATTCATATGATCTCTAAGTGTTTTAACTCGGTTATTCTCATTATGAAGTGATTGATTATCTTCTTCGACCATATTTTTCAAAAATGATGAGGATACCCTACAAAGTCTATCACTTGATGTACGTGACCACACTCTCATGCACGTGTAGGAATAAAAAAAAAGAAAGAAGAAAACAAAAGAAGAAGACATTAAAGTCCGTATTAAGTTTACATTATACTTATTCTTACACCATTAGTGTAACCTTTTCACCTTGACATAACTAACTTAGCTAGACATAATGAAAGAAAGAAAAATAAATAAACAAAATAAGAACATAAATAAGATAAAAGTTAACTAAGTAAAGGAAATGAATTGAAAGGCATAAACAAAATATTAATGAAAATAAAACTTAAACATTACAAAAATAAGAAGAGAGAAAGCAAGAGCATCATCTTTATCTGGAGACCAAGATGCCTAAATGCATGGCAAATGCCTCCTTTTATAGGCCAAAATTAGAAACTATTGATTTGATGACTAATTGATGAGTGGGTGGCCAACTCTTGACTTGATGACAATCCTTATCTTTCATTGTCTACCTAAAATGTCGTTGATAACGTCAGAATTGGAACCACTACATAAAAGTTGTAAGAAATTATCTCATCTTCCTGTAAAAAAAATGGAGGTCATTTGGACTTCTAGAACTTCAGATATGGGTCAAACACTGAACAGTACTTGGGTTGCAGGACAGATTCGGACTTCTTCATTGTTGCTACAATTTAGACTTGAAAATAACCTTATTAAATCTTAGGCTCCATATGAAAGTTGTAGGCCTATGTCTTACCTTTCCATCCATATAAAGTAGACCTAAATCTGAGATCTATAGCTCTAACTATGACCCAATTATCAAATAGTATTATCTCTAGCTATGACCCAATTACCAAATAGTATTACGATTTGGACTGTACCGACATCTCTTTTCTAAGTTTGACTATTTCATTATCCTTTCAATTTCAGTTCTTAAACTCGTCAATCAATCCTTTCATTTATGTGATAGGCCTGCATTTAAAATGAACATTTACCATAAATTAAAGATATCTTATATTACTAGATATGTTAGGATAAAACATGCTTTAGTTAAGAAATTATTGATACTTCAAGTGCAAAATGATGATATAAAACCTTGATAAAAATGCACTTTTATGTACTAATCACTACCCATCTCTCCTAACTCCGTCAAGCCTATGATTTCCAAGCTTCTCAAAATATATGAAAAAAATAAAGAAAAAACTACAATTATTTCACGAGTAGCAAACAAATTTGTATAAAATATGAACATTTTTGAAGATATGAAATAAAGCATATGTAAAACTAATAAAAATAAGTTTATGAACACCCAAATATCTTAAATATAACCTTAGTATACTAATTAGGTCAATTTCAACAATAACAAAACATATTTTATAAGTTAACACAAATCAAACCTATGAACATAATTTAAGACCCAAATTTAAAAGGTAAACCAAAACAAGTCCAAATGACCCCAAATTTAGTATTTAATTTTATTATACCTAAAAACCCTAGAATCTCAATTATGAAACAATTCCAACATGATTTGAATTAATCTCCCTTGTATTAGTGTTTTTCGTAGCAAAACAAGATTTTTAGCTTTTTATATTATTTTTTTTATAATGAAAACAACAACATTTTGTTTTAAATAGTAGATGTTGCAAGTAAAAGAAGTAAAGACTTAAATCAAAGAGGAATTTAAAAGTAAAATATAAAAAACAACATTTTATAAAGGTATAATTTAATTTTGAAGCCTAGCTCTTATACCAACTTATGTGAACCCTGTGCATATAAAGATTCAAAAACCCAAAACAAAGCATATGACAAAACTAAAAACCCAAAAAACAAATTTATGATAGAGAAACCTAAACCTAGAGATAACCCCTTATACTTAAAAACCAAAAATATTAGAAATTGAACCTAGACCCATTGTTTATAGTGAAATAAGAACCTAAAATATACGAAGATGTCACAAAGTCACTTATATATTGATAAGTTAGTTGTTGATCTTTATTCTAATAAAAAGAAAAATATTGTATCATGCAAAACACAAGTTTATTTAAAACATCATGGCTACTGAATTTTACAAAAAAGAAAATAATATATAATTCTTCTAAATAACCCTAATAAACCTTATTGGATCAATGAGCTCAAGCTAGTAATTAGTTAACATTAGCCTATGCCTAAAATTATCGTAAAACATTGATTTTAAATTGAAACAAATCCAAACTAAAACACTAGCTCTAAACTGAATATAAATATCCAAATCATAAAATAAAACAACAAATAAAACCTTAGAATAATTCAAATTAATATAAGAAAACAATTCACCCAAAATTAATCTAATATTAAATAATTTAATCTTCTTTTTCCTGTGTAATGATTGATAAGGAATCATTGTAAAGTTTTTTTTTTAAATATTAAAAAATATTTGCCACACTTTGAAACTATACTATTACTAATTAAAGTTTCTTATGGAACTAAACCTCCCACAAATAAGTTGTTGAAATCATTGCATTATGCTTAAAACTCATCTTCAAAAAGAAAATTTACAAGTTAAAAGGCAACAAACAATAAATTTAAGTAACAAACAACAAATTTGTATTGCATCTTTATGATCTGTATTGCAAAACTTTCTCAAATTACAATTGACTTGAAATTTTAACTTAATGTAAAATAATATCTAGAAACTTATGGTAATATTTTAGTCCAATCAAATTGTCGGATTAAAAGTTATACTCAATATAGCATAAAATTAAACGATATATACAATTATATTAGAATCTGAATTTTCTTGTTAAACCTTTTCTTGGATCATATAACAAAAAAATGTGTGTGGATTAAGAAAAAAAAAGATTGAATTGAATGGAGGACTAGAGAGCGAAAGATGCTTGAATTAGGAAGAAACAACCGGAAGGAAATCTCTTGTGTGATTGTTTGTCTTGGAATTAATGATTTTTACCCTTAATTCAAAATAATAATGTTTTAAAACAAAACAAAAATTAAGTTAGGTTTCACTATGTTCTTGGGGTTTAGGGCTTTTTTAGTTAACCTGTATCATCCAGGCCTTGAATAAACCAATCGGGTTGGTTCAAGTTTTAAAATAAAGCTTTGAAGTGCTAAACTAAAAGAAAAAAAGAATTGATAACTAAATGAAAATAAATTTAAAAATTAAAGAACCAAGAATGAGAAGTTGCGTACCAAATAGTGCTATAAATAATTAAATGTGAGAGAATGAATAGGGAATTCATAGTAAAAGACTAACTTGTTTTAGTTTAATGTTAATTATTTTCCCTTGTCATTTAGAAAAGCAAGAGAAAAGAAGCAAAGCCTCTGGAGCGACTTCTTAAATTTCTTTAAACTTGATAAATAGATATCATTTATAGTCACATCCAGGACTAGAAAAGTCGAGAAGGATCTTTCCACGATGCTATTAATTAGGTTATAGGGTCATATTGAACAATCAAACAATTTTATAGCCTAAATGTGATCTAGCCTCAGCTGTCAAAACACAAGGACAAGCGAGTATTATCAAGGCAAATTAAGTATAGTGACCAAACCACGAGAGGAAAAGGGAAAATTTAGAACCTATCCCTTCATTGGCATTATAATTTTATAATTACAAAAGCGTCTAGAACTATTAAATGAGTAGAACATTTTAGTCAATCTTTTCATACAAAGATGAAATTGCACCAACCATTTTTTTCTTTTCAGCTCTAGATCAAGCAATATACTTCATTTCTAGATATAGCTTTTATTAGAAGTGATGTAACATTGGCTAACAAAGACACAGACAATTGAGCTCATGTTTACTCCTTTCTTCATAGAACAGTAAACTTCAGATTAAGAAATGATAGAACACGCAACTAGGATTTCAAATTTAAAAATGAAATAAATTCAGGTTTACCTATTTTCAGTTAGTGTTTTAGGCCTTCAGCAGCTTGGGCTAATTAACGTAAACCAGATTTTCCAATATCTGGTAAATTTCTTCTGCTCTGGGATGTGATTTGTCTACAGAGTGAAACTGAGAAACCTTGTTATCAACCTCAATCCAACTGCAACCTGGAGTCTTAGGAACATTTAGCTCCTTCAACATCTTTCTCACCCTGCGGACATCATCCCACTTCCCTAACTTTCCATATACATTTGCCAACGTTATACCATAGCCTCCATTGTTTGGATCAATTTCAAGCAGCTTTTTAACTGCAAACTCTGCCAAGTCTGCACGACCATGTATTTTACACCCATTAAGCAAAGAGCCCCAAACAACCTCATCGGGTTCAATCTTCATTTCCCTTAGAACTTCCAAGGCTTCTTCCAACCTTCCTGCTCGACCAAGAATATCTATCAAGCACCCATAATGCTCCATCTCAGGTTCAATCCCGTAATTTAGAGTCATCATCTGGAAATAGAAACGACCCTTTTCAACCAATCCTCCATGGGTACAAGCATTTAATAACCCCAAAAAGGTAATCTCATTTGGTCTTACATCGGCTACATAATGCAACATCTCCTCAAACACACAAATAGCCCTCTCACTTTGTCCATGAAGTGCTAAACAATTAATCATTGAATTCCAAGATGTCAAACTTTTCTGTGAAGTTGCGTCAAAAACCTTCTTTGCCTCTTTTAAACACCCACATTTCCCATACATATCCACCAAAGCATTCAACACAAACGAATCTGAACTACGCATATTCCTGTAAACATAACCATGAATCCATTTCCCAACATGAAGCATCCCACTGTGACCACAGGCAGAAAGTGCACAGACAACAGTCGTCTGATTAGGCCTAATGTCTCGATGCTGTACCTCCAGGGAAAGACCCACCATCATCTTAAAAATCGTAATAGCCCTGGTAAACAACCCATTTTGCGCACAACCCGAAATTACAGCATTCCAAGAAGGAACATCCCTCTCAGGCATTTCATCAAAAAGCGAAATAGCATTCTCAATCTCCCCAAGTCTGGTATACCCAGAAATCATAGCAGTCCATGAAACAACATTTCTCTCAGACATTTCGTCAAACATCCGCCTCGCAATTCCAATATCATAACCAGACCTCGAGTAAGAATCAATAAGGGCAGTTTGCACTACTGGGTATTGTCCAAAACCTAATTTCTCAATTTGGGCATGCACAAATTTTGTTACTCGGCAATATTTCAAAACATGAGGGAACAAAAAATGGTTTGGTTTTGGGTGTCCTTTACGAAGCATGAAACGAAACAAATCAAAAGACGATTGATGGTCTTGTATAAAAGCGTAAGCAGTAACCATAGCAGTGTAGAGGTAGATGTTGGGGAATTCGAAATTGTTAAAAATTAAGCGAGCATAGTAAAGGTTGTTGAGTTGGAGAATGCAACAGCGAATCAGTTTGAAAGTGTAGAAATTGGTCTGTGAGTGACCGAGGATTGTCAAAAAGGATTGGAGTTGTTTAAGGTGATTGAGATGATTGCATTTTGAAACTATTGATAAGACTCGTTGGTTTAGATTTGGTGGGTTTAATACATAGAGGGAACGCATGTTCTTGGCACAGTGTTTCAAACTCTTTGGCCTCATTTTTAACTCCTCTGGTTTCAAAGTTCTGAAAAAGAAAAGAAACAAAATTAATAACACGGAATGGATTTTGTTTTTTTATTTCATTCTTCTAAATTCAAATTACAGACCATTTTGTCAAACATGACGACGGAAAGACAAATTCAAAAATAAAAGAATAAAGTGTTAAATACGAAAATAAATAATAATTAATCCAATATTCTAAAATAAATTGCAGATTAGTCTAAGAGTTGATTTTCTTTATCTCTCACTTCTTGGTAGGAAAGATGAGAGAGGAAATTATTGTATCCCTGGTAAACAAAAATAAAATTGTTTACTAAGGACCACGGAAAAGATTTATTTTGGTTTTAATAGGTTCATCTCGACAAAAAAAAAAATGCTACATTGAGGTTTTATTTGGTGTTTATATTATTTTTTAGGTGTTATTTGATGTTTATGATATTTTATAGGTATTTTTAAATAAAAATGGTATAAAAAATAGATTTTTGGGTTAAAAAAAAAATTCTCTTTTATTTTTCAGCCATCTTTGTAAATTGATAATTAAAAATTTTAGGCAACACATTAATTATTAGTAGGTGATATCACGTACTTTTACTTTACAAAAAAAGAATCATTTGATTATATATAAAAAAACTAATTATAAATTAACAAAATTACATATTATCAAGTGGTTTAAGAGCTGAATGACTTTTTCTTAACTTTTTGTTGGTTTGGATTGTTTATGTTACATTGAGAGTGATGACATCTTTTTAATTTTGTTGCTTTAAAATTAACATAATTTATTTATAACTATTGTTGTTGCAAATGATGCGCAAAAGTATGATATTAGTTGTTTTTTTTATATTTTATTTAAAAATATATTAAAAATATATTTTTTTATTTTTAAAAAATTTATTTTTAACATTATCATCCAAAAATATATAAAAATTAAATTTTAAATAAAAAAATTAAATTTTAACTAACCTTTTAAGTTAGCAAAAATTTCATATAGCCAAGTTGTTCAGGTAATGCAGAAAATTTTTTTGGCTTTAATGTTGCAGGTTATAATTATAGGTGTCTTTTCATTTTGTTCTTCATGATTCATTCTTTTTTATTTTTATTAAATTTTATGTTTTAAAATTATTTTCTTTATGGTTTATTTTTCATTTAACAAGCTTTATCAAAAGTACAAAAGGTTTCATATAATTTCAAATTCATTAAATGATATTAGTAATTTTTATTAAAAGTGTTTGTGAATATTGTATTATCATAAAAATTAGCAATAAAACAAAGTTTGTAATTGCAAAAAAGAAAGTTTCACGGACCAAGGTTTTTATGTGCCCTAGGTCTATTTACATGGATTATTTTTTTATTAATATTTTTTTTAATTTTATTATTTAATATTAAATTTTTATTTATTTTTATTATTATTATATTTAATTCTATCATATTTCTCAAATAATATTATAATTATTAGAGTTTTAACATTTTTTTCCAACTTTTAACCATATATAAAATACTGAGACTTTATTTAAAATTTTCTTTGCAATCATAATGGATTTTTGTTTGGAAAACTAACACGACTAAAAGATTGATGTCTTCTCCCAAGTGTAGGAGTGTCGAAGTAATAACTAACCCGGCAAGACCGCATGATTACATTAGTCATCTTATTCAATTAATGCTAATACTTGTAAATCTCGTCAAGCATTCATGATTATAACTTATGTTAACAACAAATCAAGTTCCTTTCATAGCTCAGGTGTCGGTTATACCATACATTATGGGCTATGAAAGTGCCAAGCATTTGTTGTACCAAGTGTTATATAACATAAATCAAGATTAGTCATTTAACAAGCAAAGTATTAAAGAGTGAACAAGATAGCAAATATAAAACATGTTAGTATCAAACATTAAAGTCCATATTAAGTTTACATTATACTTATTCTTACACCATTAGTGTAACCTTTTCACCTTGACATAATTAACTTAGCTAGACATAATGAAAGAAAGCAAAATAGATAAACAAAATAAGAACATAAAAGTTAACTAAGTAAAGGAAAGGAAATGAAAGGCATAAACTTAATATTAATGAAAACAAAGCATAAAAAATACAAAGAGAGAAAGGAAGAGCATGATCTTGATCTGGAAATCAAGATGCCTAAATGCATGGCAAATGCCTCCTTTTATAGGCCAAAAATGGGAACTATTGATTTGATGACTAATTGATAAGTGGGTGACCAACTTTTGACTTGGTGACAATCCTTATCTTCTCTTGTCTGCCCAAAACGTCATTGATAACGTCAAAACTGGAGCCAGTTGCAAACATGAAAGTTGTAGGCAATTGTCTCAGCTTTCTTGTGTAAAAACTTCAGCTCATTTGGACTTCTAGAACTCCAGATATGGCCAAAATACCGAACAGTGCTCGGGCTGGAAGACAGATTCGGGCTTCTTTGTTGTTGCTACAATTTGGACTTGATAATGGCCTTTTTAGATCTTGGGCTCCATATGAAAGTTGTAGGCCTATGTCTTACCTTTCCATCCATATAAATTTGACCTAAATCTGAGATATATAGCTCCAGATATGACCCATTTACCGAACAGTGTTCCGGTTTGGATTGCACCGACATCTCTTTTCTAAGTTTGGCCATCTCTTTATCCTTGCAATTTAAGTTCTTCAAGTCATCAATCAATCCTTTCATTTATGTGATAGGCCTGCATTTAAAATGAACATTTACGACAAATTAAAGGTATCTTATATTATTTGATATATTATTATAAAACATGCTTTGGTTAAGGAGTTATTGATACTTCAAGTGCAAAATGATGATATAAAACCATGATAAAAATACACTTTTAAGTACTAATAAAAAACGGTGCTTGAAATTTGCAAAAATATACTGAGATTAGGTTAATCATTGGTTTTACAAGTGTCTTTTTTATTGTATTATTCAATAAAATATAATTATAAATGAGTTTTCAAGTTTAACTCATTGGATTAGGTTTAATAATAATATCAAAGAGTTTCCTGTGACTTGAATATTACTTTAAGTTGAAAAATATTTTGGTGTGATGGCAACGTATTGGGTTTTAGGAATGGAAAAATTGTTGTGATGTCGCAATCACACAAATTAATTACTTTAACTTAAAACACAACACGCAATATAATATAAAGTAGTAAGCAAAGGGTTGATCCTATGAGAAAGATTCAAGTCAGATTTTTATGCTAGATGATATACAACTTGGAGGGTTTTGAATATTATCTAGAATAAAGCAAAAGAAAATAGAAAACTATCACGTGAAATTAAAAACAACAACAATAACAATAATAACAATAATAACAATAATAATAGTAGTAGTAGTAGTAGTAGTAGTAGTAGTATTAATAATAATAGAAGAAGAAGAAAAAGAAGAAGTTGATGAGAACTTTGAGATGGAAAGATTAATGTAAGGATTAAACAATGATAATAACAAATGTGAAGCTTAGAGGTTCCACTAATGGTATGTCAAACAAGTATAGTATAAACTCTTATTATTCAATTGGAAACCACACACAAAGGAGGTTCCAATCCAATTATAGATTGTTAACATGATTACATTAGTCATCTTATTCGATTAATGCTAGTACTTGTAAATCTCGTTAAGCATTCATGATTATAACTTATGTTAACAACAAATCAAGTTCCTTTCATAGCTCAGGTGTCGGTTATACCATATAGTATGGGCTATGAAAGTGCCAAGTATTTGTTGTACCAAGTGTTATATAACATAAATCAAGATTAGTCATTTAACAAGCAAAGTATTAAAGAGTAAACAAGATAACAAATACAAAACATGTTAGTATCAAACATTAAGATAATAAATACAAAACATGTTAGTATCAAACATTGAAGTCCATATTAAGTTTATACTATACTTATTCTTACACCATTAGTGTAACCTTTTTACCTTGACATAATAAACTTAGCTAGACATAATGAAAGAAAGAAAAATAAATAAACAAAATAAGAACATAAAAGTTAACTAAGTAAAGGAAAGGAAATGAAAGGGAATAAGATTAAAGTTAAATAACTAAATGCAAGGAAATGAAAGGCATAAACTTGATATTAATTAAAGTAAAGCATAAACATTACAAAAAATACAAAGAGAGAAAGCAAGAGCATGATCATGATCTGAAAACCAAGATGCCTAAATGCATGGCAAATGCCTCCTTTTATAGGCCAAAATTGGGAACTATTGATTTGATGACTAATTGATAAGTGGGTAGCCAACTTTTGACTTGGTGACAATCCTTAGAGTGGGTAGCCAACTCTTGACTTGGTGACAATCCTTATCTCCTCTTGTCTGCCTAAAACGTCATTGATAACATCAAAATTGGAGCCACTCAAAAACATGAAAGTTGTAGGCAATTGTCTCAGCTTTCTTGTGTAAAAACTTCAGCTCATTTGGACTTCTAGAACTCCAGATATGGCCAAAATACCGAACAGTGCTCGGGCTGGAAGACAGATTCGGGCTTCTTTGTTGTTGCTACAATTTGGACTTGAAAATGGCCTTTTTAGATCTTGGGCTCCATATGATAGTTGTAGGCCTATGTCTTACCTTTCCATCCATATAAAGTAGACCGAAATATGAGATCTATGGCTCCAGATATGACCCAATTACCGAATAGTGTTCCGGTTTGGATTGCACCGACATCTCTTTTCTAATTTTGGTCATCTCTTTACCCTTGCAATTTAAGTTCTTAAAGTCATCAATCAATCCTTTCATTTATGTGATATGCCTACATTTAAAATGAACATTTACCACAAATTAAAGGTATCTTAAATTATTAGATATATTATTATAAAACATGCTTTAGTTAAGGAGTTATTGATACTTCAAGTGCAAAATGATGATATAAAACCATGATAAAAATACACTTTTAAGTACTAATAAAAAACGGTGCTTTAAATTTGCAAAAATATACAGAGATTAGGTTAATCATTGGTTTTACAAGTGTCTTTTTTATTGTATTATTCAATAAAATATAATTATAAATGAGTTTTCAAGTTTAACTCATTGGATTAGGTTTAATAATAATATCAAAGAGTTTCCTGTGACTTGAATATTACTTTAAGTTGAAAAATATTTTGGTGTGATGGCAACGTATTGGGTTTTAGGAATGGAAAAATTGTTGTGATGTCGCAATCACACAAATTAATTACTTTAACTTAACACACAACACGCAATATAATATAAAGTAGTAAGCAAAGGGTTGATCCTATGAGAAAGATTCAAGTCAGATTTTTATGCTAGATGATATACAACTTGGAGGGTTTTGAATATTATCTAGAATAAAGCAAAAGAAAATAGAAAACTATCACGTGAAATTAAATAAAATCAAAAAATTATCAAGATAACAAACCTTGATCGTTAACACATATTCACCTACAGAAATCAAAACTGATCATGGAACCGAAACATCAATTATATTATGAAAATTTATCTCTTCTTAATATTGGTTAGTTAACTGACACAACTAAAAGATTGATATCTTCTCCCAAGTGTAGGAGTGTCAAAGTAATAAATAACCCGGCAAGACCGGGGTCAAACCACAGGAAGGTTAAATGTATAAATTATAGATGACAATAACAACAACAACAAGAAAAACAATAACAATAACAATAACAATAATAATAATAATAATAATAATAAATAAATAAATAAATAAAAAGAAGGAGAAGGAGAAGAAGAAGATGAGAACTTCGAGATGGAATATTAATGTAAGGATTAAATAATGATAATAACAAATGTCAAGGTTAGAGGTTCCACTAATGGTATGTCAAACAAGTATAGTATAAACTTTTATTATTCAATTGGAAAGCGCACATAAAGGAGGTTTCAATTAGATTATAGATTATTAATATGATTACATTACTCATCTTATTTGATTAATGTTAATACTTGTAAATCTCGTCAAGTGTTACAAGTATTCATGATTATAACTTATATTAACAATAAATCAAGTTTCTTTCATAGTTCAGGTGTCGGTTATACTATACAGTATAAACTATGAAAGTTGATGAGAACTTTGAGATGGAATATTAACGTAAGGATTAAACAATGATAATAACAAATGTCAAGGTTACAGGTTCCACTAATGGTATGTCGAACAAGTATAGTATAAACTCTTATTATTCAATTGAAAACCACACACAAAGGAGGTTCCAATCAGATTATAGATTGTTAACATGATTACATTAGTCATCTTATTCAATTAATGCTAATACTTGTAAATCTCGTCAAGCATTCATGATTATAGATTAATGTTAATACTTGTAAATCTCATCAAATATTCATGATTATAACTTATGTTAACAACAAATCCCATCAAACATTCATGATTATAACTTATGTTAACAACAAATCAAGTTCCTTTCATAGCTCAGGTGTTGGTTATATCATACAGTATGGGCTATGAAAGTGCCAAGCATTTGTTGTACCAAATGTTATACAACATAAATCAAGATTAGTCATTTAACAAGCAAAGTATTAAAGAGTAAACAAGATAACAAATATAAAACATGTTAGTATCAAACATTAAAGTCCATATTAAGTTTATACTATACTTATTCTTACACCATTAGTGTAACCTTTTCACCTTGACATAATAAACTTAGCTAGACATAATGAAAGAAAGAAAAATAAATAAACAAAATAAGAACATAAATAAGATAAAAGTTAGCTAAGTAAATGAAAGGAAATGAAAGGCATAAACTTGATATTAATGAAAGCAAAGCATAAACATTACAAAAAATACAAAGAGAGAAAGCAAGAGCATGATCTTGATCTGGAAACTAAGATGCCTAAATGCATGGCAAATGCCTCCTTTTATGGGCCAAAATTGGGAACTATTGATTTGATGACTAATTAGTGAGTGGGTGGCCAACTCTTGACTTGGTGACAATCCTTATCTTCTCTTGTCTGCCCAAAACGTCATTGATAACGTCAAAACTGGAGCCAGTTGCAAACATGAAAGTTGTAGGCAATTGTCTCAGCTTTCTTGTGTAAAACATTCAGCTCATTTGGACTTCTAGAACTCCAGATATGGCCAAAATACCAAACAGTGCTCGGGCTGGAAGACAGATTCGGGCTTCTTTGTTGTTGCTACAATTTGGACTTGATAATGGCCTTTTTAGATCTTGGGCTCCATATGAAAGTTGTAGGCCTATGTCTTACCTTTCCATCCATATAAATTGGACCTAAATCTGAGATATATAGCTCTAGATATGACCCAATTACCGAACAGTGTTCCGGTTTGGATTGCACCGACATCTCTTCTCTAAGTTTGACCATCTCTTTATCCATGCAATTTAAGTTCTTCAAGTCATCAATCAATCCTTTCATTTATGTGATAGACCTGCATTAAAAATAGACATTTACCACAAATTAAAGGTATCTTATATTATTAGATACATTATTATAAAACATATTTTAGTTAAGGAGTTATTGATACTTCAAGTGCAAAATGATGATATAAAACCATGATAAAAATGCACTTTTAAGTACTAATCACACCCCCCAACCAGCTTATTACTAGTCCCTAGTAATCAAAGCGTAAAATAGAAAAACAATTTGCAAATTCCACAAAGCAAGGTATTCATCATTTAACTTCCATTAATCTATCCAGATAAACAAACTCTCATTAAATTTATATATCTGCTCAATACCTCTTAACAAGATATTAATAAACCTTTCTTTTGTGCTCAATGTATCAACACATAATTATGGGGCTTTTCTTGGAAGAAAACAAAATTTTTGTTCTAATGTTTAAGGTTAACTTCCTTGGGTTGGGATTACTATTTTTGTCTTTTTTTTTTTTAACTCTATATACATATACTTTAAAAACATCATGCATCTTTAACCCATGTAACGAGCTTTCAGCTAATGACTCCCAGACCAGTTGGTCTTAGGGCATTAGGTGTTAAGACACCCCTACGAGCTTAGTAACTCGGGTCGCAGATACTGATATGTAGATAGTGCAATGTTTGATTCCCTTAAGCTTTTCTCCTCAACCCATGTAACAAGCGTTGGGCCAATAGCTCCCAAGTCAGTTGACTTTAGGGTATTAGGTGTTAAAACACCCCTTCGGACTTAATTGCTTAGGTTAGGGAGGCTACGAAACCAAACTTATCTACATTTTTATTATCATCATTTTTTTTTCTTTTTCTTTTTCTTTTTTTTTCATGTTTTTCTTTTTTTCTTTTTAATTATATACAATCCCTTTCCCTTAGTTGTTACCTTTAACAAAAGAACATAAATAATGTAATAATCCAATATGCAACCCACAATCATATGTTAAAGTGTGTGTGTGTAAATTAAGGTTTAAAAATACATGTTAAATAAGTATATGAGCAGAATTAAGTGGTAACAATACGAGAGTTTGTAAACCTGAATACTCTGCCATCATAGTAACAACAATTTTGCACATGCTTTATGAAATAGAAAACATATTTAGTTTTTTTTTTAGCTACACCCTCTCCCCCAACCAAAACGAGACATTGTCCTCAATGTTCTAAGGTAAAAAGATAGAGTATAGAAGCTATCACCTGAAATAACGAACATTGACAAACCTGAAAACACTAAAATAAAAATAAGAAATAACAAATGAACACTCGTGAAGGGATCAATCATAGGAATGAAAGATTGTAGTTGGTCAATCAATTGTTCAGCAGTAGCCGCAGAGATTATGATTTGTTGTGTAAAAGATGTTAGAAATTCCTGTTCCACAACATGATCAAGAAAAGACAACAACTTATCATAGTAACCATTAATATTTAACAGATCTATATGTTTATGGTGAATATGCAATTGGGCCCAAAAGGAAATATGAAAGATCTCTTCCAATGTGCCTAGATCACTTGGTAAAGCAATGAAGGCATCAGCATGGTTAAACATTGCATTCATTCGAGCTGACATTGTGGAGACCTAAAGTTCCTCTCTAATTATTTTTCCAATGACGTCCCCTTGTGCTAAAGCTTTGGGGATAACCCCTAAAACTTGACTACCTCCTAAAAATGCAGCTATTGACACACCTCCCATTAACCCAAGACTGTCTCCCCCATACACTAAATGAATCTTTCTCTCAGCTAGCACCTGACCAAGATGATTTGCTGATTCTAAAAACTCCTTTTCTTTCCCAGGACTAGATCCATCAAAAACACAAATATTTATTATGTGATGACTTGAGGAACTTGCCATTTCTACACACTTCTGTATTTGTTGAATGTATGGGTTGAGTAGAAATGAAAGACTTGCCATTTCTACACACTTCTATATTTGTTGAATGTATGGGTTGAGTAGAAATGAAAGGAAAGAAGAGAGGATTTTATAGATGAAAAATTAAAAAGGCAATGATACCACCTACATGTAGACCAGCTGGAGTATCACACTCTCTCTCTCTCTTTATTTATTTATTTATTTTTGAAAAAGCATGTGTATGTACAGGTAGTTATGATTGTGGCTCACATCTTCCCTTGGTTTTACGTCCAAGAATGGCTTAAACGCCCTCTATGGGTTGAGGATAGGCTTCCCATCCAGTTTTCTTAAAAACTGGCAAATAGGGTCTTTTTTAGTCAGATTCCCAAGACTAAGTAGAGCATATTCTTTATGAAATAGTGGCCATAAATCATGAATTGCACGATGCACATCTCCACTAGGATGCGTCTAAATAGTGGCCATAAATCATGAATCGCACGATGCACATCTCCACTAGGATGCGTCTCAAGAGTTAATAGAAGATTATCTAAAGACTCCTTACTCAGGCCATCCTTAATGAATTGTATTTTATCATCATGGTTTATAGATACCATTCCTAAAGAACAATATTGTGCATTACAAGTCCATCTAGCATATCGACAACAGACTTTCAGTCGTTTTGCACAACGTTTCTTTGCAAAAGTGCTTTTACTTGTTTCAGGCATGTATGAAATGAAGGAATTAGAGGACTCACCTGATAATCGGACCTTTGCTTCAATCAACCAGCGAATATCTTCAAGAATTCCATGATTCATTAATAACCTCAATCTTGCACATCTAGCACGGTAAATTTTTGTAATCGCATTCTAAGGCAGAGCGGGAAAATACTTTTTTACTTTTTCAAGATTAGTGTCCATTTTCAAATGAGAATTGGAAGAAAGATTCAAAGAATTGCACATATATATACACAGATATGAGTTATTATAGGAAACTAAAAGAACCGACTTAAGTCACGGAGTACCGTTGTCCGCCATTTGACCAGGGTGAGAGAAACTAGCAAAAATCACTCAAAAAGAAACACAAAAACAATGTAAGAAAAACAAAATAATCAACCTTTATCTACAAGATCATTCAAACCAGTTGATTCATTTTCACTAGGAAAATTATCAAAGTAAGCTTTCAAACGATATCCATTTTCCTTAAAAACATTGTCATTCATTGAATTCTTAATATCACAGGCCCCATAAGGATTGCTCCATCTTGATCTTAGCTCTCTAGGGAATGCATAGAGTTGAGAATTATAAAACAAAATTTTTTAACCAGTATCAACTTTTTGATAATTTTTACAAGTTTTGCAGAATGCATGCGTGTCCTTGAACATGGTGGGCCAATAAAATCTATTTTGAAAGATTTTTGTAGCTGTCTTTTTTTATGAGTAATAACTTCCACATGCTTTAAAATGACAAAGTTTAATGACACTACTTACCTCATTGTCGGTAATGAATTTTTGAAATATTTGATCAGGACAATATTTGAATAAGTTAGGGTCATCATAATAAAAGTTCACTTCGTTCAAAAATTTTTCTTTGTCTTGGGTACTCCAATCAGCTGGCAAATCTTCTAAAGCAAGAAAATTGGTATTTTTATCATACCAAGACATTGGACTAAGAGAAAGTAAGGATTCGTTAAGAAAGTAATCATTGATTGGTGTGATGTTAGATGTCAAATTTGTTGTCACTTTTGACAAAAGATTCGCATCAACATTTTTAGTGCTTTTTTCATCCATGATTTCTTTCTCAGAATGAATCATTTGCAAATATTCATATTCATCCAACTCATTTTTACTTAAAGTAGATGCAAGTTGATCATAAACTAATTCATCAATATGATCTACTTCTTGTAAATCATTACCATCTCTAGGTTGCTTGCAAATGTTGAAAATATTCATCTCCAATGTCATGTTTCTAAATGATAGCTTCATCAGTCCATTCCTACAATTAATCAATGCGTTAGAAGTTGCAAGAAACGGACGTCCTAAAATAACAGGAAATGAGTTACATGCTTCAACAGGTTCTGTGGCTAAGATAACAAAATCCACAGGATAAATGAATTTATCGACTTGTACTAACACATCTTCGACTATTCCTCTCGGCACTTTTATAGATCTATCGGCAAGTAAAAGAGTTACAAAAGTTGGTTTTAACTCACCTAGATTGAGACTTTGAAAAACTAAATATGGAAATAAATTCACACTGGCTCCAAGATCAAGTAAGACTCTTTCAATTTTATGTTCTCCAATAAAGCAAGAAATTGTAGGACAACCATGGTCTTTATATTTCAAAGCATTATTGTTTTGAAGAATAGCACTTGTTCGGCTAAAACCGCTTTCTTTTTCACATTCAGTTTCCTCTTCATAATGCAACCAAGGTATATTGATGCTTACCTATTTGAAAGTTTCAAAGATTTCGGAGTTGTGATTGACTTTCCTTTGTTTGGTCATGGCTTGAGGAAATGAAAGTATTGGCGGGAAATCAGTCGTTTCTTTGTAATTTTCAGATTCAACCCATGAAGATTGACTCATCATCTTTCTCACAAGGTTAAAGAGTGGGTTTTTCAATAACCTTACCACTGCAAAGAGTAGTGACTGATTTGATTTGATCCATGTATTGTGACATGACTAAAAGATTGATGTCTTCTCCCAAGTGCAGGATTGTCGAAGTAATAAATAACCCGGCAAGACCGGGGTCGAATCACAAGGAGGTTAATTGTACAAATTATAAATAATAATAATACAATAACAATAATAACAACAACAATAATAATAATAGTAATAACAATAACAATAACAATAAAAATAAAAAAAAAAAGAGAAGAAGAAAACGATGATGAGAACTTTGAGATGTAATATTAATGAAAGGATTAAACAATGACAATAACAAATGTCAAGGTTAGAGGATCCCCTAAGGGTATGTCAAACAAGTATAGTGATTAGTATTTAAAAGTGCATTTTTATCAAGGTTTTATATTATTATTTTGCACTTAAAGTATCAATAACTCCTTAACTAAAGCATGTTTTATAATAATATATCTAATAATATAAGATACCTTTAATTTGTGGTAAATATTCATTTTAAATGCAGGCCTATCACATAAATGAAAGGATTGATTGATGAATTTAAGAACTGAAATTGAAAGGATAAAGAGATGGCCAAACTTGGAAAAGAGATGTCGGTGCAATCCAAACCAAAACACTATTCGGTAATTGGGTCATATCTGGAGCTATAGATCTCAGATTTAGGTCTACTTTATATGGATGGAAAGGTAAGATATAGGCCTACAACTTTCATATGGAGCCTAAGATCTAAAAAGGCCATTTTCAAGTCCAAATTGTTTTAATAACAAAGAAGCCCGAATTTGTCCTCCAGCCCGAGCACTGTTTAGTATTTTGGCCATATATGGAGTTCTAGAAGTAGAAATGAGACAATTGCCTACAACTTTCATGTTTTTGAGTGGCTCTAATTTTGACGTTATCAATGACGTTTTGGGCAGACAAGAGAAGATAAAGATTGTCACCAAGTCAAGAGTTGGCCACCCACTCATCAATTAGTTATCAAATCAATAGTTCCCAATTTTGGCCTATAAAAAGAGGTATTTGTCATACATTTAGGCATCTTGGTGTCCAGATCAAGATCATGCTCTTGCTTTCTCTCTTTGTATTTTTTGTAATGTTTATGCTTTGCTTTCATTAATATTAAGTTTATGCCTTTCATTTCCTTTCCTTTACCTAGTTAACTTTTATGTTCTTATTTTGTTTATCTATTTTGCTTTCTTTCATTATGTCTAGCTAAGTTAGTTATGTTAAGGTGAAAAGGTTACACTAATGGTGTAAGAATAAGTATAGTGTAAACGCAATATGGACTTTAATGTTTGATACTAACATGTTTTGTATTTGTTATCTTGTTCACTCTTTAATACTTTGCTTGTTAAATGACTAATCTTGATTTATGTTGTATAACAATTGGTACAACAAATGCTTGGCACTTTCATAGCCCATGCTGTATGGTATAACCGACACCTGAGCTATGAAAGGAACTTCATTTGTTGTTAACATAAGTTATAATCATGAATGCTTGACAAAATTTACAAGTATTATTCAACTTTTACCTTCTTTTCATGACTTAGAATTGGAAAATCCATACTTGCATTTAAGGGAATTCGAGGAGATCTGCAACACATATAATAATTTAAATTGTAGTATGAACAGCATCAGATTAAAGCTTTTTCCCTTTTCATTAAAAGATAAAGCTAAAACATGGCTACAAAATTTGAGACTAGGATCCATTCATGCTTGGGATGAAATGTAACAACATTTTTTAAAGAAGTTTTTCCCATCTCATAGAACAAACTCTTTCAAAAGATAAATCACCACTTTTACTCAAAAACCAGGAGAAATATTTTACTAATGTTGGGATAGGTATCGAGACTTGCTTAGTACTTGCCCTCATCATGGTTTTGAAACATGGAGATTGGTTTCATATTTTTATAAAGGGTTAACATCTAGAGATAGGCAAATGGTTGAATTGATGTGCAATGGAACTTTTGAAGATAAAGATCCTGATGAAAAAATGGAGTACTTAGACTTGTTAGCTGAAAATGCTCAAAATTGGGACGAGTACTTAGACTTGTTAGATAAAGACCCTGATGAAGCAATGGAGTACT
Organism: Populus euphratica; assembly: GCF_000495115.2. NCBI lineage: Eukaryota > Viridiplantae > Streptophyta > Magnoliopsida > Malpighiales > Salicaceae > Populus > Populus euphratica. The sequence goes on from NW_011500480.1 coordinate 41,864, forward strand.
TAGACTTGTTAGCTGAAAATGCTCAAAATTGGGACACCGCGGGTACTTATGAGGCACCGAGTAAAACTCAACCTCCTTCATCTAGTGGAGGTATGTACAACCTTAGGGAAGATCATGACCTTCAAGCCAAGTTTGCATCTTTAGCTAGAAAAGTCGAGGCACTAGAATTGAAAAAGAGTGGTCAATTAAAATCTGTTGAAAACATTGTGTGTCAAATTTGTGAAACAAATGAACACTCAACCAACGATTGTCCAACCTTGCCTTCTTTTAAGCAATGTCTCCATGAACAAGCCCATGCTTTAAATAGTTTCCAAAGGGTCAACCACAACCCATACTCACAAACATACAACCCTAGTTGGAGAAATCACCCAAATTTTAGTTGGAAGAGTGAGAAAAACAATGCACAAACTTCACAACCCCCATTTCAAGCACACCACAGTTTCCAAAATCCTCATGGATATACACCTCCTTATGCTCCACCTCTTAGAAGAAATCTTGAGGAAACATTGCTTGCATTCATTGAAAAGCAAGAGACAATCAATACTCAACTTGCTCAAAACATGATAGATTTTAAAGATACTCTTGCAAAATTAACATCTGCTCTCAGTTTCCAAGAGAAAGGTAAGTTTCCATCTCAACCACACCAAAATCCCAAGGGGCAATACAATGCAAATGCAAGTAGTTTTAGAAGCCAACACATGGATCAAGTCAAATCAGTCACTACTCTGCGCAGTGGTAAGGTTATTGAAAAACCCTCTCTTGAACCTTATGAGAAAGATGATGAGTCAATCTCTGAGGGTAAGGAAGGGGTTGAATCTGAAAATTGCAAAGAAAAGACTGATTCTCCGCCAGCACTTCCATTTCCTTAAGCCATGACCAAACAAAGGAACCTCACTTGTGCTCCTATCATTCATCTTCCCGATTGGTCATTACCTTTTGAAATAATGTGTGATGCTAGTGATTATGCCCTAGATGCTGTTTTGGGACAAAGAAAAGATAAGAAACCTTATGTAATTTATTATAAAAATTTACCATGCTAGATGTGCAAGATTGAGATTGTTAATGAATCATGGAATTTCTGAAGATATTTACTGGTTGATTGAAGCAAAGGTCCAATTATCAGGTGAGTCCTCTAACTCCTTCATTTCACACATGCTTGGAGCAGGTAAAAACACTTTTACAAAGAAACGTCGTGCAAAACGATTGAAAGTCTGTCATCGATGTGCTAGATGGACTTGTAATACACAATGTCGTTCTTTAGAAATGGTATCTATAAACCGTGAAGATAAAATACAATTCATTAAGGATGGCCTGAGTAAGGAGTCTTTAGATAATCTTCTATTGACTCTTGAGACGCATCCTAGTGGAGATGTGCATCGTGCGATTCATGATTTATGGCCACTATTTCATAAAAAACATGCTCGACTTAGTCTTGAGAATCTGACTAAAAAAGACCCTCTTTGCCAGTTTTTAAGAAAACTGGATGGGAAGCCTATCCCCGACCCATAGAGGGCGTTTAAGCCATTCTTGGATGTAAAACCAAGGGAAGATGTGAGCCACAATCACAACTACCTGTACATACACATTCTTTTTCAAAAGTAAATAAATAAATAAAGAGTGTGTGTGTGTGAGACTCTAGCTGGCCTACATATAGGTGGTATGATTGCCTTTCTAATTTCTCATCTATAATATCCTCTCTTCCTTCCTTTCATTTCTACTCAACCCATACATTCAACAAATACAAAAGTGTGTAGAAATGGCAAGTTCCTCAGGTCATCATATAAGAAATATTTGTGTTTTTGGTGGATCTAGTCCTGGGAAAGAAAAGGAGTTTTTAGAATCAGCAAATCATCTTGGTCAAGTGCTAGCTGAGAGAAAGATTCATTTAGTGTATGAGGGAGGTAGTCTTGGGTTAATAGGTGGTGTGTCCATAGCTGCATTTTTAGGAGGTAGTCAAGTTTTGGGGGTTGTCCCCGAAGTTTTAGCAAAAGGGGACATCATTGGAAAAACAATTGGAGAAGAACTTCAGGTCTCCACAATGTCCGCTCGAATGAATGCAATGTTTAACCATGCTGATGCCTTCATTGCTTTACCAGGTGGTCTAGGCACATTGGAAGAGATCTTTTATATTTCCTCTTGGGCCCAACTGCACATTCACCATAAACTCATAGGTTTGTTAAATGTTAATGGTTATTATGATAAGTTGTTGTCTTTTCTTGATCATGCTGTGGAACTGGAATTTCTAACATCTTCTTGCATGACAAATCATAATCTCTGCTGCTACTGCTGAACAATTGATTGACCAACTACAATCTTTCATTCCTGTAATTAATCTTTCCATGAGTCGCATAAATTGGTCAACAAAGGAAAGCCGTAAAAAGTTTAGATTGGATTTGAGCCCTCATTTGTGAATCTTTGTGTCTTTTGGTTTTATTATTGTGTTTTATTGTTGCTTATATTTGTTTCAGTGTGTTTCAGGTTTGTCAGTGTTCGTTATTTCAGGTGATATCTTCTATACTCTATCTTTCTACCTTTAAAAATTAAGTACAATGTCTCATTTTAGTTGGGGGGAGAGGGTAGTAGCTAAAAAAAAAACAAAACTGTGTTTTCTATTTCATAAATCATGTGCAAAATTGTTGTTACTATGATGGCAGAGTAAGGAGAACTTTTATGACTCTTGAGACGCATCTTAGTAATTATTCGTAACAAGGTCTATCATAATACTTCTTGAAATATTCAGATTTACAAACTCTCGCATTGTTATCACTTAATTCTGCTTATATACTTATTTAACATGTATTCTTAAACCTTAATTTACACACACACACTTTAACATATGATTGTGGGTTGCATATTGGATTATTACATTATTTATGTTCTTTTGTTAAAGGTAATAACTAAGGGAAAAGGATAGTATATAATTAAAAAAAAAGAAAAAAAAGAAAAAAGAAAAAAATGATAATAATAAAAATATAGATAAGTTTGGTTTCGTAGCCTCCCTAACCTAAGCAATTAAGCCCGAAGGGATGTTTTAACACCTAATACCCTAAAGTCAATTGACTTGGGAGCTATTGGCCCAACGCTTGTTACATGGGTTGAGGAGAAAAGCTTAAGGGAATCAAATATTGCATTATCTACATATCAGTATCTGCGACCCAAGTTACTAAGTTCGTAGTGGTGTCTTGACACCTAATGCCCTAAGACCAACTGGTCTGGGAGTCATTAGCCGAAAGCTCATTACATGGGTTAAAGATGCATGATGTTTTAAATTATATTTATATATATATATAATATAAAACGAAGAAAAAAGAAGAAGACAAAAATAATAATCGCAACCCAAGGAACTTAGCCTTAAACATTAGAATAAAAATTTTGTTTTCTTGCAAGAAAAGCCCCATAATTATGTGTTGATACATTAAGCACAAAAGAAAGGTTTATCAATATCTTGTTAAGAGGTATTGAGCAGGTATATAAATTTAACGAGAGTTTGTTTATCTGGATAGATTAATGGAAGTTAAATGATGAATACCTTGCTTTGTGGAATTTGCAAATTATTTTTCTTTTTTAACGCTTTGATTACTAGGGACTAGTAATAAGCTGGTTGGGGGGTGTGATTAGTACTTAAAAGTGCATTTTTATCAAGGTTTTATATTATCATTTTGCACTGGAAGTATTAGTAACTCCTTAACTAAAGCATGTTTTATAATAATATATCTAATAATATAAGATACCTTTAATTTGTGGTAAATGTTCATTTTAAATACAGGCCTATCACATAAATGAAAGGATTAATTGATGAATTTAAGCACTGAAATTCAAAGGATAAAGAGATGGCCAAACTTGGAAAAGAGATGTCGGTGCAATCCAAACCGGAATACTATTCGGTAATTGGGTCATATCGAGAGCTATAGATCTCGGATTATGGCCCACTTTTGACTTGGTGACAATCCTTATCTTCTCTTGTCTGCCCAAAACGTCATTGATAACGTCAAAATTGGATCCAGTTGTAAACATGAAAGTTGTAGAAAATTATCTCAGCTTTCTTGTGTAAAACATTCATCTCATTTGGACTTCTAGAACTCCAGATACGGCCAAAATACCGAACAGTGCTCGGGCTGGAAGACAGATTCGGGCTTCTTTGTTGTTGCTACAATTTGGACTTGATAATGGCCTTTTTAGATCTTGGGCTCCATATGAAAGTTGTAGGCCTATGTCTTACCTTTCCATCCATATAAATTGGACCTAAATCTGAGATATATAGCTCCAGATATGACCCATTTACCGAACAGTGTTCCGATTTGGATTGCACTGACATCTCTTTTCTAAGTTTGACCATCTCTTTATCCTTGCAATTAAAGTTCTTCAAGTCATCAATCAATCCTTTCATTTATGTGATAGGCCTGCATTAAAAATAGACATTTACCACAAATTAAAGGTATCTTATATTATTAGATATATTATTATAAAACATGCTTTGGTTAAGGAGTTAATGATGATATAAAACCATGATAAAAATGCACTTTTAAGTACTAATCATATAACATACAACAAATGCTTAGCACTTTCATAGCCCATACTGTATGGTATAACCGACACCTGAGCTATGAAAGGAACTTCATTTATTGTTAACATAAGTTATAATCATGAATGCTTGACGACATTTACAAGTATTAGCATTAATTGAATAAGATGACTAATGTAATCATGTTAACAATCTATAATCTGATTGGAACCTCCTTTGTGTGTGGTTTCCAATGTGCCTAGATCACTTGGTAAAGCAATGAAGGCATCACCATGGTTAAACATTGTATTCATTCGAGCTGACATTGTGGAGACCTAAAGTTCCTCTCCAAATGTTTTTCCAATGATATCCCCTTGTGCTAAAGCTTCGGGGATGACCCCCAAAACTTGACTACCTCCTAAAAATACAGCTATTGACACACCTCTCATTAACCCAAGACTGCCTCCCCCATACACTAAATGATCTTTCTCTCAGCTAGCACTTGACCAAGATGATTTGCTGATTCTAAAAACTCCTTTTCTTTCCCAGGACTAGATCAACCGAAAACACAAATATTTCTTATGTGATGACTTAAGGAACTTGCCATTTCTACACACTTCTATATTTGTTGAATGTATGGGTTGAGTAGAAATGAAAGGAAGGAAGAGAGGATTTTATAGATGAGAAATTAGAAAGGCAATCATACCACATATATGTAGGCCAGCTGGAGTCTCACACGCACTCTCTCTCTCTCTTTATTTATTTATTTATTGAAAAAGCATGTGTATGTACAGGTAGTTATGATTGTGGCTCACATCTTCCCTTGATTTTACGTCCAAGAACGACTTAAATGCCCTCTATAGGTTGGGGATAGGCTTCCCATCCAGTTTTCTTAAAAACTGGCAAACAGGGTCTTTTTTAGTCAGCTTCCCAAGACTAAGTCGACCATGTTCTTTATGAAATAGTGGCCATAAATCATGAATTACATGATGCACATCTCTACTTGGATGCGTCTCAAAAGTCAATAGAAGATTATCTAAAGACTCTTTACTCAGGCCATCCTTAATGAATTGTATTTTATCTTCACGGTTTATAGATATCATTCCTAAAGAATGACATTGTGCATTACAAGTCCATCTAGCACATCGATGACAGACTTTCAGTCATTTTGCACGATGATTCTTTGCAAAAATGCTTTTACCTATTCCAAGCATGTGTGAAATGAAGGAGTTAGCGGACTCACCTGATAATCAGACCTTTACTTCAATCAACCAGCGAATATCTTCAAGAATTCCATGATTCATTAACAATCTTAATCTTACACATCTAGCATGGTAAATTTTTGTAATCGCATTCTAAGGCAAAACGAGAAAATACTTTTTCAATTTTTCAAGATTAGTGTCCATTTTCAAATGAGAATTGGAAGAGAGATTCAAAGAATTGCACAAATATATACACAGATATCAGTTACTGTGGGAAACTGAAAGAACCGACTTAAGTCACGGAGTACCATTGTCCGCCATTTGACCGGGGTGAGAGAAACTAGCAAAAATCACTAAAAAAGAAACACAAAAACAATGTAAGAAAAACAAAATAATCAACCTTTATCTATAAGATCATTCAAACCAGTTGATTCATTTTCACTAGAAAAAATACCAAAGTAAGCTTTCAAACGATGTCCATTTTCCTTAAAAACATTGTCGTTCATTGAATTCTCAATATCATAGGCCCCATAAGGATTGCTCCATCTTGATCTTAGCTCTCTAGGGAATGCATAAAGTTGAGAATCATAAAACAAAACTTTTTGACAATTTTCACATGTTTTGCAGAATGCATGCGTGTCCTTGAAAATGATGGGCCAATGAAATCCATTTTGAAAGATTTTTATAGCTGTCTTTTTTGACGAGAAATAACTTCCACATGCTTCAAAATGACAAAGTTTAATGACACTGCTTACCTCATTATCAGGAATAAATCTTTGAAATATTTGATCAAGATAATATTTGAATAAGTTAGGGTCATCACAATAAAAGTTCTTCACTTCGTTCAAAAACTATTCTTTGTCTTAGGTACTCCAATCAGCTAGCAAATCTCCTAAAGCAAGAAAATTGATATTTTTATCATACTAAGGCATTGGACTAAGAGAAAATAAAGATTCGTTAGGAAAGTAATCATCGATTGGTGTGATGTCAGATGTCGAATTTATTGTCACTGTTGACAAAAGATTCGCATCAATATTTTCGGTGCTTTTTTCATCCATGATTTCTTCCTTAGAATAAATCATTTGCAAATCTTCAGATTCATCCAACTCATTTTTACTTAAAGTAGATTTAAGTTGATCATAAACTAATTCGTCAATATGATCTACTTCTTGTAAATCATTATCATCTCCAGGTTCCTTGCAAATGTTGAAAATATTCATCTCTAATGTCATGTTTCCAAATGATAGCTTCATCAGTCCATTCCTACAATTAATCAATGCGTTAAAAGTTGCAAGAAACGGATGTCCTAAAATAACAGGAAATGAATTACATGCTTCAACAGGTTGTGTGTCCAAGACAACAAAATCCACAGGATAAATGAATTTATCGACTTGTACTAACACATCTTCAATTATTCCTCTAGGCACTTTTACAGATCTATCGACAAGTAAAAGAGTTATAGAAGTTGGTTTTAACTCACCTAGATTGAGACTCTGAAAAACTGAATATGGAAGTAAATTCACACTGGTTCCAAGATCAAATAAGGCTCTTTCAATTTTATGTTCCCCAATAAAGTAAGAAATTGTAGGACAACCAGAGTCTTTATACTTCAAAGCATTATTGTTCTAAAGAATGACACTTACTTGTTCGGCTAAAAAGGCTTTCTTTTTCACATTCAGTTTCCTCTTCGCAAGGCATAGATCTTTTAAAAATTTAGCATAGGAACGAACCTGTTTAATAGCATCCAACAAAGGTATATTGATTTTACCTGTTTGAAAGTTTCAAAAATTTCAGAGTTGTGATTGACTTTTCTTTGTTTGGTCATGGCTTGAGGAAATGGAAGTACTAGTGGGGAATCAGTTGTTTCTTTGTAATTTTCAGATTCAACCCCTTCCTTACCCTCAGAGATTGACTCATCATCTTTCTCACAAGGTTCAAAAGTGGGTTTTTCAATAACCTTACCACTGTGAAGAGTAGTGACTGATTTGACTTTATCCATGTGTTGGCTTCCAGAACAACTTACATTTGCATTGTTATTATCATGAGAATTTTAGAAATTGTGATGTGCTTGAAATGGTGGTTGTGAAGTTTATACATTGTTATTATCACTCTTCCAACTGAAATTTAGGTGATTTCTCCAACCAGGGTTGTATATTTGGGAGTATTAGTTGTGGTTAGCCCTTTGGAAACTGTTTAAAGCATGAGCTTGTTCATGGAGACATTCCTTAAATGAAGGCAAGGTTAGACAATTATTGGTTGAGTGTTCATTTGTTTCACATATTTGACACACAATGTTTTCAACAGATTTTAATTTACCACTCTTTTTCAATTCTAGTGCCTCGACTTTTCTAGCTAAAGATGAAAACTTAGCTTGAAGGTCATGATCTTCCCTAAGGTTGTACATACCTTCACAAGATGTATGAGGTTGAGTTTTACTCGGTGCCTCATAAGTAGCGCTGTCCTAATTTTGAGCATTTTCAGCTAACAAGTCTAAGTACTCCATTGCTTCATCAATTCAACCATTTACTTATCTCTAGGTGTTAACCCTTTATAGAAATAGAAATGTGAAACCAATCTCCATGTTTCAAAACCATGATGAGGGCAAGTACTAAGCAAGTCTCGATACCTATCCCAACATTAGTAAAATATTTCTCCTGGTTTTTGAGTGAAAGCGATGATTTGTCTTTTGAAAGAGTTTGTTTTATGAGATGGGAAAAACTTCTTTAAAAAGTGTTGTTACATTTCATCCCAAGCATGAATGGATCCTGGTCTCAAATTTTGTAGCCATGTTTTAGCTTTATCTTTTAATGAAAAAGGAAAAAGTTTTAATCTGATGGTGTTCATGCTACAATTTAAATTATTATATGTGTTGCAGACCTCCTCCAATTCCCTTAAATGCAAGTATGGATTTTCCAATTCTAAGCCATGAAAAAAAGCTAAAAGTTGAATAATGCCTAGCTTAAAATTAAAATGAGATGCATCGGGAAGAAAAACTATGCATGATGGTGCACTTGTTCTTGTGGGATTCATGTGGTCTCTAAGTGTTCTAGCATAGTTATTCTCATTATGAAGTGATTGATTATATCTTCTTTGGCCATATTTTCTGAAAATGATGAGGATACCCTACAAAGTCTACCACTTGATGTACGTGACCACACTCTCATGCATGTGTAGGAATAAAATAAAAGAACAAAGAAAACAAAAGAAGAAGAAACAAGAATAAAGAAACAAAGTTATATACAAGAAAAGTGAAAAGAGAAAATAAAATAAATATTATAATTTATACAAAACTTACCTCCCTAGCAACGACGCCAAAAACTTGACATGACTAAAAGATTGATGTCTTCTTCTAAGTGTAGGAGTGTCGAAGTAATAAATAACTTGGCAACGCTAGGGTCAAACTATAGGGAGGTTAATTGTACAAATTATAAATAACAATAATAACAACAACAATAATAATAATAGTAATAACAATAACAATAACAATAATAATAATAAAAAAAAGGAGAAGAAGAAGAAGATGATGAGAACTTTGAGATGTAATATTAATGAAAGGATTAAACAATGATAATAACAAATGTCAAGGTTAGAGGATCCGCTAATGGTATGTCAAACAAGTATAGTATAAACTCTTATTATTCAATTGGAAACCACACATAAAGGAGGTTCCAATTTGATTATAGATTGTTAACATGATTACATTAGTCATCTTATTCAATTAATGCTAATACTTGTAAACCTCGTCAAGCATTCATGATTATAACTTATGTTAACAACAAATCAAGTTCCTTTCATAGCTCAGGTGTCGGTTATACCATACAGTATGAGCTATGAAAGTGCCAAGCATTTGTTGTACCAAGTGTTATACAACATAAAGCAAGATTAGTCATTTAACAAGCAAAGTATTAAAGAGTGAACAAGATAACAAATATAAAACATGTTAGTATCAAACATTAAGGTTCATATTAAGTTTATACTATACTTATTCTTACACCATTAGTGTAACCTTTTCACCTTGACATAATAAATTTAGCTAGACATAATAAAAGAAAGAAAAATAGATAAACAAAATAAGAACATAAATAAGATAAAAGTTAACTAAGCAAAGAAAAGGAAATGAAAGGCATAAACTTGATATTAATGAAAACAAAGCATAAACATTACAAAAAATACAAAGAGAGAAAGCAAGAGCATGATCTTGATCTAGACACCAAGATGCCTAACTGCATGACAAATGCCTCCTTTTATAGACCAAAACTGGGAACTATTGATTTGATGACTAATTGATGAGTAGGTGGCCAACTCTTGACTTGGTGACAATCCTTATCTTCTCTTGTCTGCCCAAAACGTCATTGATAACGTCAAAATTGGAGCCACTCAAAAACATGAAAGTTGTAGGAAATTGTCTCAGCTTTCTTGTGTAAACAATTTAGCTCATTTAGACTTCTATAACTCCAGATATGGGCCAAATACTAAACAATGCTCGGGCTGGACGACAGATTCAAGCTTCTTTGTTGTTGCTACAATTTGGACTTGAAAATAGCCTTTTTAGATTTAGGCTCCATATGAAAGTTGTAGGCCTATGTCTTACCTTTCCATCCATATAAAGTGAACCTAAATCTGAGATCTACAACTCTAGATATGATCCAATTACTGAACAGTGTTCTGGTTTGGACTACACCGACATCTCTTTTCTAAGTTTAGCCATCTCTTTGTCCTTTCAATTTTAGTTCTAAAATTCATCAATCAATCCTTTCATTTATATGATAGGTCTGCATTTAAAATAAACATTTACCATAAATTAAATGTATCTTATATCATTAGATGTATTATTATAAAACATGCTTTAGTTAAGGAGTTATTGATACTTCAAGTGCAAAATGATGATATAAAACCTTGATAAAAATACACTTTTAAGTATCAATCATGTTGGCTTCCAGGACTACTTGTATTTGCATTGTATTGCCCCTTGAGATTTTGTTGTGGTTGAGATGGAAACTTACCTTTCTCTTGGAAACTGAGAGCAGATGTCAATTTTGCAAGAGTATCTTTAAAATCTGTCATGTTTTGGGCAAGTTGAGTATTGATTGTCTCTTGCTTTTCAATGAATACATGCAATGTTTCCTCAAGATTTCTTCTAGGAGGTGGAGCATAAGGAGGTGCATATCCACGAGAATTTTAGAAATTGTGGTGTGCTTGAAAAGATGGTTGTGAAGTTTGTACATTGTTATTATTACTCTTCCAACAGAAATTTGGGTGATTTCTCAAACCAGGGTTGTATATTTGCGAGTATGGGTTATGGCTGGCCCTTTGGAAACTGTTTAAAGCATGAGCTTGTTTATAGAGATATTTCTTAAAAGAAGGCACTTGATTGACCCCTGATGGATGAGTAAGCGGGACTAGTTCTGGCTGGATGAATAGGGAATAATTGCATATCGAAATCTACTTGAAATAGAGGGCTTCGACAACTCAACTTATCCGCTTCCCATGATCGATCCCGATGAAAAGTTTGTTTTTTCTTTTTAATATGTTACCAAATATTTTTATATGTTTTTTAATAAAAAAAATATAACTTTTACAAGTTTATAAAAAAAAATTGTTTCTAATTAGTAAAATTTAGTGGTTAATAACTAAAATTTGTTTTGGAGAATGAACAACATTTATAGTTCAGTTTTAATCATTTTAATATACTAAAATTAAATATTTTCTTAAGTAGAATTTGAACATGCGAAGGTGTCTCATAAATGATTGTGCATCAAAATTATCATTAAGTCTTTTATTTTACACATATATTTATTGTTTTTATTTGCATTTTTTATAATAATTGATGTGCTTTTTAGTAATGAAGTTTCTTTTAATGTTTCGATAGTTTTTTGGAGTTTAAATGGATTATGTCAGAAAATTTAATGCTGGAATTCAGAACAAAGAATTGAGGAGAAATTTAGTTGAAGTTTGAAGCAAATCTTGATTCAAATAAGTACTCCAAATTTTCCCTAAAAAATCAATTATATTCTAATCCTAGAAAAAATTATCATATGATCTATTTCAAGCCCAAACTTGTCTTACATTGTGTGCAAACTTCAACTATCAAACACTCAAGGTTTCAATATCAATCTTAGCCCAAATAATAGGTACATTTGTATCCTTATATGATGCCTAAATTCAGCCCCAAATTAGCCTTCAAATCAGCCCAAGCACAATCCATGATCTTACATGTCCACATAACAAATAACAACTGATTTATTTTGGGTAATCCATTGATCCAAGAGGGCAAGCACATTGATGAAAAGCTGGAGGGGACATTGTTATGTTATTTTGGGTCAAAAAGAAGAAAGAGACATCTCATAAAGGAAGAGGAAAAACGTGCACCAAATTGGTTTCCAAGCTAGCTTGATTTGATTTTTCAGAACACCTTTTGGTGTTTTACCCATAACTTTTGACTTAGGTGTCCAAATAAACTGTTCTATAATGATCAAGAAAGGCAACATAATTGCCAATAAATATGTCTCTAATAGCCATCTCTAAAAAAGGCTTATAGGACGATTGAAATTACTGTCTAAAGTTAGCATTATATTTGTGTTTGAATTTTTACTAAAATGTTATTATGTTCTTCTTTGTAGATTTTAGTTTTTTAGTTTGTAAAACTTATTATTTCAATTTGATTTAAGTTATTTCATGTTTATTAAAGTGTTCTTAGATATAATCATGGTTGGCATTCTCTTTCTTGGATTCAAATCAAGGATGATGGTGGTTGAGGTGAGTTCTTTAAAATATGAATAAATCTTAACGTTTATCTTCTTATTTTCTTCATGAATGTTTTACTATTGCAAAGAAAATTTAAAAATCATTTAAGTAATGTTATAATCTTGAATTTTTATGCACAAACTTTAGTTTTGATATAGAGATTGCTTGATTCAATGTCTTATTTAATATGAAAGTACTTGTTCATTCTTAAGCAATAATCAATCTTCATCTTTTTAAACTTCATTGTATATCTTTCGATCTAATATCACCATCGTTGATATTAGGCTGAGTTATCTTATATATCTTGAAGGAATCACCAGTACATCACCATTAAAATTGATTTAGACCAAGACTTACCTTTTCTTGTCATTTAAAATCTATTTACATGTTTTTATCTTTGAAGATAAATCTATCAATTATTTTCAACCAAGTTATTGTTAATTTAATTTAATTTCTCTTGAGATTTTTTTTGTTATCTAGCTTAATTTCCTGATCTAGCTCTCTATGAATATGACCTCGATCTTACCGAGTTAATTATTGCATCGCATACTCGTACACTTGCAAGTTAAAACAAGCATATCATAAAAAGCGGTCAAGCAATTTTGGCGCCATTGCCAAGGAACTAGCAAGCGAAGGTAACAAATTTAAATTTGATTATTGGAAAAAAATTATATAAAATAAAAATCAACTGGCTGGTTTTACCGCCTAAAAAAATAAAAATAAATAAATAAAATGGCTGGTTTTGCCGCGTAAAAAAATGACTTGGTAAACATTTTTTTATGGTTATTTGTAATATTCATAATAAGGTATATCACATACTTCTCATTAAATATTCAGATTTACAAACTTTCGCATTATTATCACTTTATTATGCTCATATACTTATTTAACAAAAAATCTTAAACCTTTATTTTCATACACATACTTTAACATATGATTGTGGGTTGCACATTGTATTATTACATTAATTATTGACACGACTAAAAAATTGATGTCTTCTTCCAAGTGCAGGAGTGTCGAAGTAATAAATAACCCGGCAAGACCGGGGTCAAACTGATTAGTACTTAAAAGTGCATTTTTATCATGGTTTTATATCATCATTTTGCACTTGAAGTATCAAGTAGTAGTAGTAATAGTAGCAATAATACTAATAATAATAATAATAATAATAA
>NW_011500480.1:55616-57014 GCF_000495115.2 Populus euphratica
AATTGGAAGCCACACACAAATGAGGTTCCAATCAGATTATAGATTGTTAACATGATTATATTAGCTATCTTATTCGAGTAATGCTAATATTTATAACTATATGTTGATAATCCTAATCCAAAGATGTTAACCTTAAACATTAGAGCAAATGTTTTTTTATTTTTTCCAAGTAAAGCCTTATAACTATATGTTGATATATAGAGCATAAAAATAAGGTTTATTAATATCTTATTTGAGAAGTATGAAGTAGATATATAAATTTAATGAGAATTTATTTATTTGGATAGATTAATGGATGTTGAATGATAAATGCTTTGCTTTATGGAATTTGAAAATTGTTTTTTAATGCATTGATTACTAGGGACTAATAATAAGCTGGTTAGTAGGTGTGTTTAATACTTAAAAGTGCATTTTTTTTCTAGGTTTTATATCATCATTTTGCACTTAAAGTATCAATAACTCAATGCATTGATTACTAGGGACTAATAATAAGCTGGTTAGTAGGTGTGTTTAATACTTAAAAGTGCATTTTTTTTCTAGGTTTTATATCATCATTTTGCACTTAAAGTATCAATAACTCCTTAACTATAGTATGCTTTATAATATCATGTCTAATACTATAAGATATCTTTAATTTATGGTAAATGTTCATCTTAAATGCAGGCCCATCACATAAATAAAAAGTTTGATTGATGAGTTTAACTTCTAAAATTTAGAAGACAAGAAAAAGGCCAAGCTTAGAAAAAATATGTTGGTTTGGTCCAAACTAGAACACTGTTTGGTCATTGGATTATAGTTAGAGTTATAGAACTTGGATTTAGGTTTGCTCTATATGGATGAGAAGCTAAGACATATGCCTAAAACTTTCATGAGAGTCCAAGATTCAAAAAGGTCATTTTCAAGTTCAAATTGTAGCAACAATGGAGAAGTCTGAATTTGTCATGCAGCTTAGATATTGTTTAGTGTTCAACCAATATCTCAAGTTCTAGAAGTCTAAATGACCTCATTATTTTTTTATTAGAAAGCTGAGACAATTTTCTAGAACTTTTATGTGGACAGTCTATTTAAATTCTAATATTAGCAATTGACATAACCAAAAGATTGATGTCCCAAGTGCAGGAGTGTCGAAATAATAAATATCCTAGTAAGACTGGGGTTGAACCATATGGAGATGAATTGTATAAATTATAAATAACAACAACAACAACAACACTAATAATAACAATTGACATAACCAAAAGATTGATGTCCCAAGTGCAGGAGTGTCGAAATAATAAATATCCTAGTAAGACTGGGGTTGAACCATATGGAGATGAATTGTATAAATTATAAATAACAACAACAACAACAACACTACTAGTAGCAGTATTAGTAGCAGCAGGAGTAGGAGGTTATATA
>NW_011500480.1:57156-62403 GCF_000495115.2 Populus euphratica
ATTAATGCTAATACTTGTAAATCTCGTCAAGCATTCATGATTATAACTTATGTTAACAACAAATCAAGTTCCTTTCATAGCACAAGTGTCTGTTATACCATATGGTTGGGCTATGAAAGTATCAACTATTTGTAATACCAAGTGTAATACAACACAAAACTAGACTAACTATTTAACAAGTATTAAAAGTGAACAAGATAATAAATACAAAACATGTTAGTATCAAACATTAAAGTCTATATTAAATTTACACTTATTCTTACACCATTAGTGTAACTTTTTTACCTTGACATAATAAACTTAACTAAACATGATAAAAGAGAGAAATATAAATAAACAAGATAAAAACATAAATAAGATAAAAAGATGACCTCTCCTTATGCTAAAGCTTTGGGGACAACCCCCATAATTTAACTACCTCCTAAAAATATGGCTATTAACACTCCCCTTATTAACCCAAAGGTGCCTCCCTCATACATTAAATGAATCTTTCTCTCAGCTAGTACCTGACCAAGATGATTTGCTGATTCTAAAAACTATATTTCCTTATCAGGACTGGATCCACCAAAAACACAACTATTTCTTATGTGATGACCTGAGGAATTTGTCATTTCTATACACTTTTATATTTGTTGAATATATGGGTTGAGTAGAAATGAAGGGAAGAAAGAGAAGATTTTATAGATGAGAAATTGAAAATGCAATCATACCACCTATATGGAGGTTAGTTGGAGTCTCACTCTCTCTCTCTATTTATTTATTTATTTATATTATACTTTTTTAAAAAAACATGTGTATGTATAGGTAGTTATGATTGTGGCTAACACCTTTCCTTGGTTTTACGTTCAAGAGTGGCTTAAACACCCTTTATGGGTCGGGAATAGGCTTCCCATCCAATTTTTTAAAAAACTAGCAAACATGGTCTTTTTTTTAGTTAGATTCCTAAGACTATACTAAGCATGTTTTTTTCTTTTATGAAAATAGGGTCATAAGTCATTGATTAGTACTTAAAAGTGTTTTTTATCAAGATTTTATATCATCATTTTGCACTTGAAGTATCAACAACTCCTTAACTAAAACATTTTTTATAATAACAAGTCTGATAGCATAAGATACTTTTAATTTATGGTAAATATTCATCCCAAATATAGGCCCATCATATAAATGAAAGGATTGATAGATGACTTGAAGTACTAAAATTGAAAGGACAAGAAGAAGGTGAAGCTTAGAAAGGAGATGTTGGTTTAGTCCAAACTAAAACACTGTTTAGTAATTGGATCATAACTAAAGTTGTAGAACTTAGATTTAGGTCTGCTTGATATGGATAGAAAGCTAAGACATAGGCCTAAAACTTTCAAGTGGAAGGCAACACTTAATTCTGCTGTTTGAAAGTCGAAATCTTAACAATAATGTAGAAGTTCGAATCTATCCTACAGCTCAGACACTATTCAGTATTCAGCGTATATCTCGAGTCTTAGAAGTCCAAATGACCTTAATTTTTTAACTAGAAAGCTGAGACAATTTCCTAGAACTTTTATGAGTAAGGTTGGTTCAAATTCTAACATTATCAATGACATTTTTGGTAGACAAGAAGATAAGGATTGTCACCAAGTCAAGAGTTGGCCACCCACTCATCAATTAGTCATCAAATCAATAGTTTTTAATTACGATGTCCTAATTTTGAGCATTTTCAACTAAGAAATCTAAGTATTTCATTGCTTCATTAGGATCTTTATCTTTAAAAGTTCCATTGCGCATCAATTCCACCATTTGCCTATCTTTAGGTGCTAATTGACATGACCATAAGATTGATGTCTTCTCCTAAGTGCAAGAGTGTCAAAGTAATAAATAACCAAGCAAGACTGAGGTCAAATCACAAGGAGGTTAATTGTATAAATTATAAACAACAATAATACAACAACAACAAATCCATAATAATAATAATAATAATAATAATAATAATAATAATAATAATAATAATATAATAGTATAATAATAGTAAAGAAGAAGATGATGATGATGATGATGAGAGCTTAAAGATGGAAGATTAATGTACGGATTAAACAATGATAACAACAAATGTCAAGGTTAGAGGATCCACTAATGGTATGGCATACAAGTATAGTATAAACTCTTATTACTCAAATGGAAAACACACAAAAAGAAGGTTTCAGTCAGATTGTAAATTGTTAACATGATTACATTAGTTATCTTATTCGAATAATGCTAATACTTGTAAATATTGTCAGACATTCATAATTATAACTTATGTTAACAACAAATCAAGTTTCTTTCATAACTTAGGTGTCGGTTACACCATATAGTATGGCTATGAAAGTGCCAAGTATTTGTTGTACCAAGTGTTATACAACATAAATTTGGATTAACCATTTAACAAGTAAAGTATTAAAAGTGAAAAAGATAACAAATACATATGGCTAGGAAAGTGCCAAGTATTTGTTGTACCAAGTGTTATACAACATAAATTTGGATTAACCATTTAACAAGCAAAGTATTAAAAGTGAAAAAGATAACAAATACAAAACATGTTAGTATCAAACATTAAGGTCCATGTTGAGTTTACACTATACTTGTTCTTACACCATTAATGTAACCTTTTCACCTTGATATAATAAACTTAACTAAACATAATGAAAGAAAGAAAAATAAATAAACAAAATAAGATAAAAGTTAACTAAGTACCAAAAATGAAATGAAAGGCATAAACTTGATATTAATAAAAGCAAAATATAAGCAATACAAAGAGAGAAAACAAGAGCATGATCTTGATATGGAAACCAAGATGCCTAAATGCATGGAAAATACCTTAGCTTTCCAAGAAAAAAAAATAGAGGTCATTTGTATTTTTTGTAATGTTTATGCTTTGCTTTCATTAATATCAAGTTTATGCCTTTCATTTCCTTTCCTTTACTTAGTTAACTCTTATCTTATTTTATTTATTTATTTTTCTTTCTTTCATTATGTGTAGCTAAGTTTATTATGTCAAGGTGAAAAGGTTACACTAATGGTGTAAGGATAAGTATAGTGTAAACTTAATATGGACTTTAATGTTTAATACTAACATGTTTTGTATTTGTTATCTTGTTCACGCTTTAATACTTTGCTTGTTAAATGACTAATCTTGATTTATGTTGTATAACACTTGGTACAACAAATGCTTGGCACATTCATAGCTCATACTGTATGGTATAACCGACACCTAAGCTATGAAAGGAACTTGATTTGTTGTTAACATAAGTTATAATCATGAATGCTTGACGAGATTTACAAGTATTAGTTTTAATCAAATAAGATGACTAATGTAATCATGTTAACAATATATAATCTAATTGGAACCTCCTTTCTATGTGGTTTCCAATTGAATAATAAGAGTTTATAGTATACTTGTTTGACATACCATTAGTGGATCCTCTAACCTTGACATTTATTGTTATCATTGTTTAATCCTTACGTTAATCTTTTATCTCAAAGTTCTCATCAACTTCTTGTTCTTACTCCTCTTTATTATTATTATTACTACTACTACGATGACCACTACTATTACTATTATTATTATTATTATTATTACTATTACTACTACTACTACTATTATTATTATTATTTATTATTATTATTATTATTATTATTATTATTATTATTATTATTATTGCTACTATTATTATAGTTGTTATTGTTGTTACTATTGTTGTTATTTATAATTTGTATAATTAACCTCCCTGTGGTTCGACCCTAGTCTTGACAGATTTTTTATTACTTCGACACTCCTGCACTTGAGAGCAGACATTAATCTTTTCGTCGTGTCAAATAATCTTCTATTAACTCTTGAGACGCATCCTAGTGGAGATGTGCATCGTGCAATTCATGATTTATAGGCCCATTTTCATAAAGAACATGATCGACTTAGTCTTGAGAATTTGACTAAAAAAGACCCTACCTGCCAGTTTTTAAGAAAAACTGGATGGGAAGCCTATCCCCGACTTATAGAGAGCGTTTAAGGTGTTCTTGGATGTAAAACCAAGGGAAGATGTGGGCCACGATCACTACCTATACATACACATGCTTTTTCAAAAATAAATAAATAAATGAAGAGAGAAAGTGTGTGTGTGAGACTCCAGCTGACCTACATATAGGTGGTATGATTGCCTTTTTAATTTCTCATCTATAAATTCCTCTTTTCCTTCCTTTCATTTCTACTCAACCCATACGTTCAACAAATATAGAAGTGTGTAGAAATGGCAAGTTTCTCAGGTCATCACATAAGAAATATTTGTGTTTGTGGTGGATCTAGTCCTGCAAAAGAAAAGGAATTTTTATAATCAGCAAATCATCTTGGTCAGGTGCTAGCTGAGAGAAAGATTCATTTAGTGTATGGAGGAGTCAATCTTGGGTTAATGGGAGGTGTGTCAATAGCTACATTTTTAGGAGGTAGTCAAGTTTTAGGGGTCGTCTTCAAAGCTTTAGCACAAGAGGACATCATTGGAAAAACAATTGGAGAGGAACTTTAGGTCTCCACGATGTCTGCTCGAATGAATGCAATGTTTAACCATGCTGATGCCTTCATTGCTTTACCAGGTGGTTTAGGCACATTAGAAGAGATCTTTCATATTTCCTTTTGGGTCTAACTGCATATTCACCATAAACCCATATGTCTGTTAAATGTTAATGGTTATTATGATAAGTTTTTGTCTTTTCTTGATCATGCTGTGGAACAGGAATTTCAAACATCCTCTGCACAACAAATCATAATCTCTACTACTACTGCTGAACAATTGATTGAGCAACTACAATCTTTCATTCCTATAATTGATCCCTCCATGAGTCGCATAAATTGGTCATCTAAGGAAAGCCCTAAAAAGCTTAGATTAGATTTGAGTCTTCATTTGTAATTTTTTTATCTTGTTGTTTTATTATTGTGTTTTATTATTTCTTATTTTTGTTTCAGTATCTTTCAGGTTTGTTAGTGTTCATTATTTCAAGTGATATCTTCTATACTCTATCTTTCTACCTTAGAACATTCAGGACAATGTCTTGTTTTTGTTGGGGGGAGAGGGTAGTAGTTGACAAAAAAAAATTAACTAATTGTGTTTTCTATTTCATAAAGTATGTGCAAAATTGTTGTTATTAGGATGGAATAGTAAAGGAGCTTTTTTGTTAAAGTGACTCTTGAGACGCATCTTAGTAACCATTCTTAATAAGGTCTATTATAATACTTCATGAAATATTCAG
>NW_011500480.1:63384-63761 GCF_000495115.2 Populus euphratica
TAAGCTGGTTGGGGGGGGTGTGATTAGTACTTAAAAGTGCATTTTTTATCAAGGTTTTATGTCATCATTTTGCACTTGAAGTATCAATAACTCCTTAATTAAAGCATGTTTTATAATAATATATCTAATAATATAAGATACATTTAAATTATGGTAAATGTTCATTTTAAATACAGGCCTATCACATAAATAAAAGGATTGATTGATAAATTTAAGAACTGAAAATTGAAAGGACAAAGAGATGGCTAAACTTCAAAAAGAGATGTCGGTGCAATCCAAACTGGAACACTGTTTAGTAATTGAGTCATATTAGGGTTTTTATCTTTAAAGGTTCTATTATACATCAATTTAACTATTTACCTATTTCTAGGTGTTAA
>NW_011500480.1:63791-79236 GCF_000495115.2 Populus euphratica
TGATTAGTACTTATTACTAGGGACTAGTAATAAGCTTGTTGGGGGGTGTGATTAGTACTTAAAAGTGCATTTTTATCATGGTTTTATATCATCATTTTGCACTTGAAGTATCAATAACTCCTTAACTAAAGCATGTTTTATAATAATATACCTAATAATATAACATACCTTTAATTTGTGGTAAATGTTCATTTTAAATGCAAGCCTATCACATAAATGAAAGGATTGAATGATGACTTTAAGAACTTAAATTGCAAGGGCAAAGAGATGACCAAAATTAGAAAAGAGATGTCGGTGCAATCCAAACCGGAACACTATTTGGTAATTGGGTCATCTCTAGAGCTATAGATCTCAGATTTAGGTGTACTTTATATGGCTGGAAAGGTAAGACATAGGCCTACAACTTTCATATGGAGCCCAAGATCTAAAAAGGCCATTTTCAAGTCCAAATTATAGCAATAACAAAGAAGCCTGAATCTGTCCTCTAGCCCGAGCACTGTTCAGTATTTCGGCCATATCTGGACTTCTAGAAGTCCAAATGAGCTGAAGTTTTTACACAAGAAAGCTGAGACAATTGCCTACAACTTTCATGTTTTCGAGTGGCTCCAATTTGGACGTTATCAATGATGTTTTGGGCAGACAAGAGAAGATAAGGATTGTCACCAAGTCAAGAGTTGGTCACCCACTCATCAATTAGTCATCAAATCAATAGTTCCCAATTTTGGCCTATAAAATGAGGCATTTGCCATGCATTTAGGCATCTTGGTCTCCAGATCAAGATCATGCTCTTGCTTTCTTTCTTTGTACTTTTTGTAATGTTTATGCTTTGCTTTCATTAATATCAAGTTTATGCCTTTCATTTCCTTTCCTTTACTTAGTTAACTCTTATCTTATTTATGTTCTTAGTTTGTTTATTTATTTTTCTTTCTTTTATTATGTCTAGCTAAGTTTATTATGTCAAGGTGAAAAGGTTACACTAATGGTGTAAGAATAAGTATAGTGTAAACTCAATATGGACTTTAATGTTTGATACTAACATGTTTTATATTTGTTATCTTGTTCACTCTTTAATACTTTGCCTGTTAAATGACTAATCTTGATTTATGTTGTATAACACTTGGTACAAAAATGCTTGGCGCTTTCATAGCCCATACTGTATGGTATAACCAACACTTGAGCTAAGAAAGGAACTTGATTTGTTGTTAACATAAGTTATAATTATAAATGTTTGACGAGATTTACAAGTATTAGCATTAATTGAATAAGATGACTAATGTAATCATGTTAACAATCTATAATATGATTGGAACCTCCTTTGTGTGTGGTTTCCAATTGACTAATAAGAGTTTATACAATACTTGTTTGACATACCATTAGTGGATCCTCTAACCTTGACATTTATTGTTATCATTGTTATTTATAATTTGTACAATTAACCTCCCTGTGGTTCGATCCTGGTCTTGCCGGGTTATTTATTACTTCGACACTCCTGCACTTGGAAGAAGACATCAATCTTTCAGTCGTGTCATTAAGCCTTCATAAAAATATGAAACCAATCTCTATTTTTCAAAACCATGATGAGGATAAGTATTAAGCAAGTCTCGATATCTATCCTAACATTGATAAAAAATTTCTCCGGGTTTTTGAATGAAAGTAGTGATTTGTCTTTTGAAAGAGTTTGTTCTATCAGAAGGGAAAAACTTCTTTAAAAACTATTGTTGCATTTCATCCCAAGCACGAATGGATCCTGGTCTCAAATTTTATAGCCATGTTTTAACTTTATCTTTTAATGAAAAAGGAAATAGCTTTAATCTGATGGTGTTCATGCTACAATTTGAGTTATTATAAGTGTTACAAACCTCGTGAAATTCCCTTAAATACAAGCATGGAATTTCTAAATCTAAGCCATGAAAAGAAGGTAAAAGTTGAATAATGTCTTGCTTAAAATTGAAATGAGATGCATTAAGGGGGAAACTATTCATAATGGTGCACTTGTTCTTATGGGATTCATGTGATCTCTAAATGTTCTAACATGGTTATTCTCATTATAATATGACTGGTTATCTTCTTCGACCATATTTTCTGAAAATGATGAGGATACCCTACAAAGTTTACCACTTAAGAAAAAAATAAAAGAAGAAGAAATAAAAGAAAAGAAACAAAGTTATATACAAGAAAAGTGAAAAGAGAAAATAAAATAAATACTATAATTTGTACAAGAATATACCTCCCCAGCAACGGCACAAAAAACTTGACATGACCAAAAGATTGATCTCTTCTCTCAAGTGCAGAAGTGTCAAAGTAATAAATAACCCGGCAAGACCGGGATCAAGCCATAAAAAGCTTAATTCTACAAATTATAGATAACAATAATACAACAACAACAATAACAACAACAATAGTAACAACAACAATAATAATAGTAGCAGCAGTAGTAGTAATAATAAAAGTAATAGTAATAGTAATAGTAATAATAGAAGAAGAAGAAAAAGAAGTTGATGCAAACTTTGAGATGGAAGATTAACGAAAGGATTAAACAATGATAACAATAAATGTTAAGGTTAGAGGATCCACTACTGGTATGTCAAAGAAGTATACTATAAACTCTTATTATTCAATTGTAAACCATAGACAAAGGAGGTTCAAATCAGATTATAAATTTAACATGATTGTATTAGTTATCTTATTCGATTAATGCTAATACTTGTAAATCTTGTCAGGTATTCATGATTATACTTGTATTTGTTGTACCATGTGTTATACAATATAAATCTAGATTAATCATTTAACAAGCAAAGTATTAATAGTGAATAAGATAACAAATACAAAACATGTTAGTATCAAACATTAAGGTCCATGTTGAGTTTACACTATATTTATTCTTACACCATTAGTGTAACCTTTTCACCTTGACATAATAAACTTAACTAAGCATAATGAAAGAAAGAAAGAAAAATAAAAAAAGTAAGAACATAAATAAGATAAAAATTAAATAAGTAAAGGAAAGGAAATGAAAGGTATAAACTTGATATTAATGAAAGCAAAATATAAGCAATACAAAGAAAGAAAATAAGAGCATGATCTTGATATGGAAACTAAGATGTCTAAATGCATGGCAAATGCCTCCTTTTATAGGCCAAAATTAGGAATTATTAATTTGAAGACTAATTGATTAGTGGGTGGCCAACTCTTAATTTGGTTACACTCCTTATCTTCTCTTGTTTGCCCAAAATGTCATTGATAAAGTCAGAATTGGAACCACTTGACACATGAAAATTATAGAAAATTGTCTCGGCTTTTCAAAAAAAAAATGAAGGTCATTTGGACTTCTAAAACTCCAGATATGGGCCAAACATTGAACAATACTCGGGCTGTAAGACAAATTCGAACTTCTTTGATGTTGCTACAATTTGGACTTGAAAATGACCTTTTTAAATCTTGGGCTCCATATGGAAGTTGTAGGCCTATGTCTTACCTTTCCATTCGTATAAAGTAGACCTAAATCTAAGATCTACAGCTTCAGATATGACCCAATTACCGAATAGTATTCTGGTTTGTACTGCACTGCCATCGTTTTTCTATGTCTGGCCATCTCTTTGTTCTTTCAATTGCAGTTCTTAAACTCATTAATCAATCCTTGTATTTATGTGATAGGCCTGCATTTAAAATGAACATTTACCATAAATTAAAGGTATTTTATATTATTAGATATGTTAGTATAAAACATGCTTTAGTTAAGGAGTTATCGATACTTCAAGTGTAAAATGATGATATAAAACCATGATAAAAATGTACTTTTAAGTACTAATCAGGCAACTGAGAGTAGATGTCAATTTTGCAAGAGTATCTTTAAAATCTGTCATGCTTTGAGCAAGTTGAGTATTCATTGTCTCTTGCATAACTCGGGTTATAGATCTTGATACATAGATAGTGCAATGTTTGATTCTTTTAGGCTTTTCTCCTCAACCAATGTAACAAGCGCCAGACCAATAGTTTTCAAGTCAGTTGATTTTGGGGTATTAGGTGTTAAAGCACCCCTTCGGGCTTAATTGTTTAGGTTAAGAAGACTACGAAACCATACCTATTTATGTTTTTATTATCATTATTTTTTTTGTTTTTATTTTTTACAATTTATATATGGTATATTTCCCTTAGTTGTTACCTTTAACAAAAAATATAAATAATATAATAATCCAATATGCAACCCACAATTATTTGTTAAAGTGTGTGTGTGTGTGTGTGTGAAAATAAAGGTTTAAGAATACTTGTTAAATGAGTATATAAGCAGATTAAGTGATAAGAATGCGAGAGTTTGTAAACCTAAATATTTCAAGAAGTATTTTGATAGGCCTTGTTATGAATATTGCAAATAACCATTGAAAAATATTAACCAAGATATCTCTCAAGAGTCAATAAAATTCCTCCTTACTCTGTCATCTTAGTAACAACAGTTTGCAAATGGTTTATGAAAAAGAAAACACAGTTAGTTTTTTTGTTTTTTTAATATCAACTACTACCCTCTCCCTCCAACCAAAATGAGACATTGTCCTCAATGTTCTAAGGTAGAAAGATAGAGTATAAAAGACATCACCTAAAACACTGAATAGTGACAAACATGAAATACACTTAAAAAAAATATAAGAACTAACAAAATAAAATAATACACTATTAAGAAAATCAAAAGACACAAGGATTCACAAACGAAGGCTCAAATCCAATCTCAGCTTCTTATAACTTTCTTTAGTTGACCATTTGCTAAAGCTTTGGGGACAACCTTCATAACTTGACTACCTTCTAAAAATGCAGCTATTGACACTTCCCCTATTAACCCAAGGCTACCTCCCCTATACACTAAATGAATCTTTCTCTCAGCTAGTACCTGACCAAGATGATTTGTTGATTATAAGAACTCTATTTCCTTCCTGAGACTGGATCCACCAAAACCACAAATGTTTCTTATGTGATGACTTGAGGTACCTACCATTTCTATACACTTCTATATTTGTTAAAAGTATGGGTGGAGTAGAAATGAAGGGAAGGAAGAGAAGATTTTATAGATGAGAACTTGAAAATGCAATCATACTGCCTATATGTAGGCCATCTGGAGTCTCACACTCTCTCTCTATCTATTTAATTTATTTTTATTTTTATTCAAAAAAAGCATGTGAATGTACAACTAGTGGTAATTATGGCTCACATCTTCCCTTGATTTTACGTCCAAGAATGGCTTAAACGCCCTCTATGGGTCGAGGATAGGCTTCCCATCCAGTTTTCTTAAAAACTGACAAACACGGTCTTTTTTAGTCAGATTCCCAAGACCAAATCGATCATGTTTTTTATGAAAATAAAGCCATAAATCTTGAATTGCATAATGCACATCTTCACTAGGATGCGTCTCAAGAGTTAATAGAAGATTATCTAAAGACTCCTCACTTAGGCTGATTAGTACTTAAAAGTGCATTTTTATCATGGTTTTATATCATCATTTTGCACTTGAAGTATCAATAACTCCTTGACTAAAGCATGTTTTATAATAATATATCTAATAATTTAAGATACCTTTAATTTGTGGTAAATGTTCATTTTAAATGCAGGCCTATCACATAAATGAAAGGATTAATTGATGACTTTAAGAACTTAAATTGCAAGGGCAAAGAGATGACCATAATTAGAAAAGAGATG
This sequence comes from Populus euphratica, assembly GCF_000495115.2. Lineage (NCBI taxonomy): Eukaryota > Viridiplantae > Streptophyta > Magnoliopsida > Malpighiales > Salicaceae > Populus > Populus euphratica. Next base: position 69,474 of record NW_011500480.1, read on the forward strand.
TCGGTGCAATCCAAATCGGAACACTGTTCGGTAATTGGGTCATATCTAGAGCTATAGATCTCAGATTTAGGTCTACTTTATATGGATGGAAAGGTAAGACATAGGCCTACAACTTTCATATGGAGCCCAAGATCTAGAAAGGCCATTTTCAAGTCCAAATTATTGCAACAACAAAGAAGCCCGAAGTTATCCTCCAGCCCGAGCACTGTTCAATATTTTGGCCATATCTGGAGTTCTAGAAGTCCAAATGAGCTGAATTTGTTACACAAGAAAGTTGAGACAATTGCCTACAACTTTCATGCTTTCAAGTGGCTCCAATTTTGATGTTATCAATGACGTTTTCAGCAGACAAGAGAAGATAAGGATTGTCACCAAGTCAAGAGTTGGCTACCCACTCATCAATTAGTCATCAAATCAATAGTTCCCAATTTTGGCCTATAAAAGGAGGTATTTGCCATGCATTTAGGATCTTGGTTTCCAGATCAAGATCATGATTTTGCTTTCTCTCTTTGTATTTTTTGTAATGTTTATGCTTTGCTTTCATTAATATCAAGTTTATGCTTTTCATTTCCTTTCATTTACTTAGTTAACTTTAATCTTATTCATGTTCTTATTTTGTTTATTTATTTTTCTTTCTTTCATTATGTCTAACTAAGTTTATTATGTCAATGTGAAAATGTTACACTAATGGTGTAAGAATAAGTATAGTGTAAACTTAATATGGACTTTAATGTTTGATACTAACATGTTTTATAGTTGTTATCTTGTTCACTCTTTAATACTTTGCTTGTTAAATGACTAATCTTGATTTATGTTGTATAACACTTGGTACACCAAATGCTTGGCACTTTCATAGCCCATACTGTATGGTATAACCGACACCTGAGCTATGAAAGGAACCTGATTTGTTGTTAACATAAGTTATAATCATGAATGCTTGACGAGATTTACAAGTATTAGCATTAATCGAATAAGATGACTAATGTAATCATGTTAACAATCTATAATCACATTGGAACCTCCTTTGTGTGTGGTTTCCAATTGAATAATAAGAGTTTATACTATACTTGTTTGACATACCACTAGTGGATCCTCTAACCTTGACATTTGTTATTATTATTGTTTAATCCTTACATTAATTTTCCATCTCCAAGTTCTCATCATCTTCTTCTTCTTCTCTTTCTTTATTATTATTATTATTATTATTATTATTATTACTACTACTACTACTACTACTACTACTACTACTACTATTATTATTATTATTATTATTATTATTATTATTATTGTCATTGTTGTTATTATTGTTATTACTATTATTATTGTTGTTGTTATTATTATTATTGTTGTTGTACTATTGTCGTTTATAATTTGTATAATTAACCTCCCTATGGTTCGACCCCGGTCTTGCCAGGTTATTTATTACTTCGACACTCCTGCACTTGGGAGAAGACATCAATCTTTTAGTCGTGTCATAGGCCATCCTTAATGAATTGTATTTTATCTTCATAGTTTATGGATATCATTCCTAAAGAACGACATTGTGCATTACAAGTCCATCTAGCACATCGATAATAGACTTTTAGTCGTTTTACACGACGTTTGTTTGCAAAAGTGTTTTTACCTGTTCCAGGCATGTGTGAAATGAAGGAATTAGAGGACTCAGCTGATAATCGGACATTTGCTTCAATTAGCCATTAAATATCTTTAGGAATTCCATGATCCATTAACATTCTCAATCTTACACTTCCATCACTGTAAATTTTTGTACATATACATCATTTTTTATTTTCTCAAGATCATTTATTTGTAATTTATGCAATTGACTAGCATCATCAAGGTTTGAATTGAAAACTTTAATAGCCCAATAAGCTTTATGTTCAAGTTCCATAGGCAAGTGACAAGGCTTTCCATAGACTAGTCTATAAGGTGACATTCCTAATGATGTTTTATAATCAGTTCAATAAGCCCAAAAAGCATTATTAAGTCTAAAAGACTAGTCTTTCCTATTAGGGTTCACTATTTTTTCCAAGATCTGTTTGATTTTCCTATTAGCAAGCTCTACCTGTTCACTTGTCTGAAGATGGTAAGGAGTGGCAAGTTTGTGTTTGAGCATGATCTTGGTCTAGAAACCAAGATGCCTAAATGCATGTCAAATGCCTTTTTTTATAGGTCAAAATTAGGAAGTATGGATTTGATGATTAATTAATAAGTGGGTGGCCAACTCTTGACTTGGTGACAATACTTATCTTCTCTTGTCAACCCAAAACATCATTGGTAACGTTAGAATTTTAACAAGACCACTACATAAAAGTTGTAGGAAATTGTTTTAGATTTTCAGAAAAAAAAAAATTAGAGGTCATTTGGACTTCCAGAACTCAAGATATAGGCTGAACACTGAACGGTGTCTAGGCTGTAGGACACATTTGGACTTCTTCGTTGTTGCTACAATTTGGACTTGAAAATAGCCTTTTTAAAACCCATACGAAAGTTATAGGCTTATGACTTACCTTTCCATCCATATAAAGTAGACCTAAATCCGAGATCTGCAGCTCCAGATATGACCCAATTACCAAACATTGTTCCAATTTGGACTGCACCAGCATCTCTTTTCTAAGTTTGGCCATCTCTTTGTCCTTTCAATTTCAATACTTAAACTCATCAATCAATCTTTTCATTTATGTGATAGGCCTGTATTTGAGATGAATATTTACCATAAATTAAAGGTATCTTATATTATTAGATATGTTATTATAATACTTTAGTTAAGGAGTTATTAATCTTTAAGTGCAAAATGATGATATAAAACCTTGATAAAAATGCTCTTTTAAGTACTAATCATTTAAGAACAAGTATAATGTAAACTTAACATGGACTTCAATGTTTGATACTAATATGTTTTGTATTTGTTATCTTGTTCACTCTTTAATACTTTGCTTGTTACATGTCTAATCTAGATTTATGTTGCATAACACTTGGCACAACAAATGCATGGCACTTTCATAGCACAAATTGTATGGTATAACTGATACTTAGGCTATGAAAGGAACTTGATTTTTTGTTAACATAAGTTATAATTATGAATTCTTGACAACATTTACAAGTATTAGCATTATACGAATAAGATAATTAATGTATTCATGTTAACAATTTATAATCTGATTGGAACCTCCTTTGTGTGTGGTTTCCAATTGAATAATAAGAGTTTATACTATACTTGTTTGAGATACCATTCGTGGGTCCTCTAACTTTGACATTTGTTGTTATTGTTTAATCCCTGCATTAATCTTCCATCTCAAAGTTATCATCAACTTCTTCTTCTTTTTCTTCTATTAGCACTACTACTAGTAGTGCTATTATTATTATTATTACTACAACTACTACTACTATTACTATTACTATTGTTATTAGTGTTAGTGTTAGTGTTAGTGTTATTATTATTATTATTATTATTATTCTTGTTGTTGTTGTTGTATTGTTGTTATTTATAATTTATACAATTAACCTCTCTATAGTTCGACCCCAATCTTGCTAGGTTATTTATTACTTTGACACTCTTGCACTTAATAGAAGATATTAATCTTTTAGTTGTGTCACTATGCATGATGATGCACATGTTCTTATGGGATTCATGTGATCTCTAAGTATTCTAACACAATTATTTTTATTATTCTCATTATGAAGCGACTGGTGATCTTCTTCAATCATATTTTCTAAAAATAATAAGGATACCCTACAAAGTCTACCACTTAATGTACATGACTACACTCTTATGCACATGTAGAAATAGAATAAAAAGAAGAAGAAAACAAAAGAAGAAGAAACAAAATAAAAAAAACAAAGTTAGATACAAGAAAAGTGAAAAGAGAAAATAAAATAAATATATAATCTATACAATTACATTTGTTATTGTTGTTGTTGTTGTTGTATTATTGTTGTTTATAATTTATACAATCCTTATCTTCTTGTATGCCAAAAATGTCATTGCTAACATCAAAATTTGAACAAACAGTTGACACGACTGAAAGATTGATGTCTTCTCCCAAGTGCAGGACTGTCGAAGTAATAAATAACCCAGCAAGACCGGGGTCGAACCACAAGGAGGTTAATTGTACAAATTATAATTAACAATAATACAACAACAATAACAATAACAATAACAACAACAACAACAACAACAACAACAACAATAATAATAATAATAATAATAATAATAGTAGTAGTAGTAGTAGTAGTAGTAGTAGTAGTAATAACAATAATAATAATAATAATGATAATAATAAAGAAAAAGAAGGAAAAGAAGAAGAAGATGATAAGAACTTTGAGATGGAAAATTAATGTAAATATTAAACAATGATAATAACAAATGTCAAGGTTAGAGGTTCCACTAATGGTATGTCAAACCAGTATAGTATAAACTCTTATTATTCAATTGGAAACCACACACAAAGGAGGTTCCAATCTGATTATAGATTGTTAACATGATTACATCAGTCATTGCTTGACCGCTTTTTATGATCGATTTGTTTTAACTCGCAAGTGCACGAGTGTGCGATGTAGCAATTAACTCGGTAAGATCGAGGTCATATCCATAGAGAGCTAGATCTGGAAATCAAGCTAGGTAACAAAAAAACCTCAAGAGAAATTAAATTAACAATAACTTGGTTGAAAATAATTGATGGATTTGTTTTCAAAGATGAAAAAGTGTAAATAGATTTTAAATAACAAGAAAAAGTAAGTCTTGGTCCAAATCAATTTTAATGGTGATGTATTGGTAATTTCTTCAACATATATAAGATAACTCAACCTAATATCAACAATGGTGATATTAGTTCGGAAGATATTACAATGAAGTTTAGAAAGATGAAGATTGATTATTGCTTAAGAATGAACAAGTACTTTCATATTAAGTAAGACATTGAATCAAGCAATCTCTATACCAAAACTAAAGTTTGTGCATAAAAATTCAAGATTATAACATTACCTAAATGATTTCTAAAATTTCTTTGAAATAATAAATCATTCATGAAGAAAATGAGAAGATAAACATTAAGATTCATTCATATCCTAAAGAACTAACCTCAATCACCATTATCCTTGATTTGGATCCAAGAAAGAGTTTAGCCAACCATGATTATATATAAGAACACTTCAATAAACATGAAATAACTTGTATCAAACTGAAATAATAAGTTTTACAAACTAAAGAACCGAAATCTATAAAGAAGAACACAATACAATTTCAGAAAAAATTCTGACACAAATCTGACTCTAACTTTGGACAGCAATTTGACCCTCTTAGAAGCTTTTTTTCGAGATGTCTATTAGAGACATATTTATAGGAAATTATGTCACCTTTCCAGATCATTAAAGAACACATCATTTGGACACCTGATTAAAACGTTATGGGCAAAACACCGAAAGGTGTTCTGAAAAATCAAATCAGGACACCTGTACAACCACTTTGGTGCACGTTTTTCTTCCTCATTTATGAGCTATCTCTTTCTTCTTTTTGACCTAAAATAATATAAAAATGTCCCCTCCAGCTTTCCATCCATGTGCTTGCCTTCTTGGATCAATAGATTACCCAAAATAAATCAATTGTTGTTGTGTGGACATGTAAGATCATGGATTGTGTTTGGGCTGATTTGAAGGTTGATTTGGGGCTTATTTGGGGCTGAATTTAAGCATCAAATAAGTATACAAATATACATATTATTTGGGCTAAGATTGACATTGAAACCTTGAGTGTTTAATGGTTGAAGTTTGCACACAACATAAGGCAAATTTGGGCTTAAAATAGATCATATGATATTCTTTTCTAGAATTGGAATAGAATTGATTTTTGGGACAAATTTGGAGCACTTATTTGAACCAAGATTCGTTTCAATCTTCAACTAAATGTCTCTTCAATTCTTTGTTCTGAATTCCGACGTTGAATTTCCTGAATTAATTCATTTAAGCTCCAAAAACCTATCGAAACATTAAAACAAACTTCACAACTGAAAAGCACATCAATTATTATAAAAAAAACCGAATAAAAACAATAAAAAAATATGTAAAATAAGAGACTTAATGACACTTTTGATGCACAATCAGTCATCTTATTCGATTAATGCTAATACTTGTAAATCTCATCAAGCATTCATGATTATAACTTATGTTAACAACAAATCAAGTTCCTTTCATAGCTCAGGTGTCGGTTATACCATACAGTATGAGCTATGAGAGTGCCAAGTATTTGTTGTACCAAGTGTTATACAACATAGATCAAGATTAGTCATTTAACAAGCAAAGTATTAAAAAGTGAACAAGATAACAAATACAAAACATGTTAGTATCAAACATTAAAGTCCATATTAAGTTTACATTATACTTATTCTTACACCATTAGTGTAACCTTTTCACCTTGACATAACTAACTTAGCTAGACATAATGAAAGAAAGCAAAATAGATAAACAAAATAAGAACATAAAAGTTAACTAAGTAAAGGAAAGGAAATGAAAGGCAAAATAAAAAAAAATAAGAACATATATAAGATAAGAGTTAACTAAGTAAAGGAAAATAAATAAAGGCATAAACTTGATATTAATGAAAGCAAAGTATAAACATTACAAAAAATACAAAGAGAGAAAGGAAGAGCATGATCTTGATCTGGAAACCAAGATGCCTAAATGCATGGCAAATGCCTCCTTTTATAGGCCAAAATTGGGAACTATTGATTTGATGACTTATTAATGAGTGGGTGGCCAACTCTTGACTTGGTGATAATCTTTATCTTCTCTTGTCTGCCCAAAACGTCATTGATAACGTCAAAATTGGAACCACTTGTGACATGAAAGTTGTAGGCAATTGTCTCAGCTTTCTTTTGTAAAAAATTCAGCTCATTTGGACTTCTAGAACTCCAGATATGGCCAAAATACTGAACAGTGCTCGGGCTGGAGGACAGATTCGGGCTTTTTTGTTGTTGCTACAATTTGGACTTGAAAATGGCCTTTCTAGATCTTGGGCTCCATATGAAAGTTGTAGGCCTATATCTTACCTTTCTATCCATATAAAGTGAACCTAAATCTAAGATCTACAACTCCAGATATGATCCAATTACCAAACAGTGTTCCGGTATAGACTGCACCGACATCTCTTTTAAGAGTTTAGTCATCTCTTTGTCCTTTCAATTTCAATTCTTAAATTCATCAATCAATCCTTTCATTTATGTAATAGGCCTGCATTAAAAATAGACATTTACCACAAATTATAGGTAACTTATATTATTAGATATATTATTATAAAACATGTTTTAGTTAAGGAGTTATTGATACTTCAAGTGCAAAATGATGATATAAAACCTTGATAAAAATGCACTTTTAAGTACTAATCAACAGTCTTCATGAAAGTTTTGGGAAATTGTCTTAGCTTTCTAGCAAAACATAATGAGGTCATTTGAACTTCTAAAACTCGAGGTATGGGCTAAAGACTAAACAGTTTCTAGGCTACAGAAGAGATTCCAACCTCTGTTGTTGCTACGATTTGAACTTGAAAATGGTCCTTTTGAATCTTGGACTCTTCAAGAAAGTTTTAATACTATGTCTTCGCTTTCTATCCATATAAACCAAACCTAAATCTAAATTTTACTCCTACAGTTATGATCCAATAACCAAAAGGTGTTTTAGTTTGGACTGAACCAGCATCTCTTTTCTAAACTTGGCCCTCTTTTTCTCTTCTCAATTTTAGTAATTAAACTTATCAATTATTTCTTTGATTTATATGAAAGACCTGCATTTAAGATGAATATTTATCATAAATTAAAGGAATCTTATAGTATTAGACATGTTACTATAAAGCATGCTTTAGTTAAGGAGTTATTGATACATCAAGTGCAAAATAATAATATAAAACTTTAATAAAAATGCACTTTTAAATACATATCAATTGTTGTTGATAATTACTAGAGCAAACTCTAAGTTATTGTTGTGAGCAATTTATTGCCATGTTTGATATCAAAACCGGAGTTGTGATATATAAACTTGCAAAGCAACTAAGCTTAATAATTGTGGTGGATCTACGTTATTAAACTTAGGAAAAACATTCAAACAATGAAACACAAGCTATAGATAGCTTAGTTGTTAAGATTGACAAAATTATTTAGTTCTTAAGGCTACCATTGAACTAAAATATTAATGCGGACATTGTGATTGTTTGTTGGTTAGGGTTAGTTGTATGGCGAATCTATTAATTAACCAACGTTAAGAAAAAATAAAAATTCAGAATATAAATTGAAGTTTCGTTTCAAGGATCGGTTCTAATTTTCTTAGGTGGATGTGTGCTTGGGACTAATGTTTGTTTTCTTCATAAATTTCAAGTTTAATTGATTTTGTTTGTTATTTTAATTGCTGTCATAGTTTAGAAAATCACAAATTAAACGCCCCCCAATTGTATAATGTATAGCATAATAATCTGAACTAAAACTTCCTCATGGGATCGACCCCTTGCTTGCTCTATAGTATCTTGTATTTTACGTTAGGGTAAATAATTTGTACAACCACGACATTGCAACACAACACATTTCCTTTAAGTTCTATTCTTCCTAGACACAAGTAAGACTAGCACATCATAAAGGCTCATATGAATGTACCCCTCTACATCAATTCATCAACTTGCCATTGAAACTCTATTGTCTCTTCAAGATTGCTTCTATAGGCTAGTCGATTAGGAATAACAACTCTAAATACAAGGTCTATATGATGTTTTATTCCCCTTTAATATGATAACCGGTTAGGAATGTCTTCGAGAAATATGTCATCAAATTCCCGTAATAGAAAAACAATCATACTAGGAATAATATGATTAAGATTATTAGAGTTAAAGTAAGCCTCTTTTCACACAAGCAAAATAATTGGCTTGTTAATATAAAATGCAAATTTGATCTCACCCTCTCTTGTATAAAAATTAGGTTGTTTATTTAGTTTTTCCACACAATTATCATCGAATACACTTGCTTTCTTTACTCCTCATGTCTTACCTCCATTCTCGGCTAGATTTGGGTTACTTTGTGAAGTGACTGAATGGTTTGATTATTTTTTAGAGGTCAATAAATGTTTTTGTTTGTAAGAATGGTCGACTAGGTTGTAGTGGGATTTTAGGTAATCGCTGAATCTGATGGTCTTTTCTCCCCTTGTTCCTCACTTTAATTTTATCTACCCATACCCTCATACTCTCTTCTTAACTTTAACTAATCATCATACATCTGTTTGGTTGTAAGAGGTACGAGAGTGATGGTTTTACCTTCTCCTATAAAAGTATGTTTATTTCTAACCTTAACATATGTTGCCTTCCTCTCAAATTGTCATAGTCTTCCTAAGAAGATATGACTCACTTGTAATGGTACTACATCAAATAGAACCTCATAAGGTTTAGCAAGACTCAAGTTCAATTTACTAACAAGGATAGTATAGTTATATTAGTACAACTTCCACTATCAATGAAACACCCTTTATTTTGTACATAGTAATAATTAGTACTTAAAAATACATTTTTATCATGGTTTTATATCATCATTTTGCACTTGAAGTATCAATAACTCCTTAATTAAAGCATGTTTTATAATAATATATCTAATAATATAAGATACCTTTAATTTGTGGTAAACGTTCATTTTAAATGCAGGCCTATCACATAAATGAAAGGATTGATTGATGAATTTAAGAACTGAAATTGAAATGATAAAGAGATGGCCAAACTTAGAAAAGAGATATCGGTGCAATC
>NW_011500480.1:79271-80529 GCF_000495115.2 Populus euphratica
CACTGTTCGGTAATTGGGTCATATCTGGAGCTATAGATCTTAGATTTAGGTCTACTTTATATGGATGGAAAGGTAAGACATAGGCCTACAACTTTCATAGGAGCCCAAGATCTAAAAATGCCATTTTCAAGTCCAAATTGTAGCAACAACAAAGAAGCCCGAATTTGTCCTCCAACCCAAGCACTGTTCAGTATTTTGGCCATATCTGGAGTTCTAGAAGTCCAAATGAGCTGAATGTTTTGCACAAGAAAGCTGAGACAATTGCCTACAACTTTCATGTTTTAAAGTGGCTACAAGTTTGACGTTATCAATGACATTTTGGGCAGACAAGAGGAGATAAGGATTGTCACCAAGTCAAGAGTTGGCCACCCACTCATCAATTAGTCATCAAATCAATAGTTCCTAATTTTGGCCTATAAAAGGAGGCATTTGCCATGCATTTAGGCATCTTGGTCTCCAGATCAAGATCATGCTCTTGCTTTGTTTCTTTGTATTTTTTGTAATGTTTATGCTTTGTTTTCATTAATATCAAGTTTATGCCTTTCATTTCCTTTCCTTTACTTAGCTAACTTTTATCTTATTTATGTTCTTATTTTGTTTATCTATTTTTCTTTCTTTCATTATGTCTAGCTAAGTTTATTATGTCAAGGTGAAAAGGTTACACTAATGGTGTAAGAATAAGTATAGTGTAAACTTAATATGGACTTTAATGTTTGATACTAACATGTTTTGTATTTGTTATCTTGTTCACTCTTTAATACTTTGCTTGTTAAATGACTAATCTTGATTTATGTTGTATAACACTTGGTACAACAAATGCTTGGCACTTTCATAGCCCATAATGTATGGTATAACCGACACCTGAGCTATGAAAGAAACTTGATTTGTTGTTAACATAAGTTATAATCATGAATGCTTGACGAGATTTACAAGTATTAGCATTAATTGAATAAGATAACTAATGTAATCATGTTAACAATATATAATCTGATTGGAACCTCCTTTGTGTGTGGTTTCCAATTCAATAATAAGAGTTAAACCTCCTTTGTGTGTGGTTTTCAATTGAATAATAAGAGTTTATATTATACTTGTTTGACATATCACTAGTGGAACCTTTAACCTTGACATTTGTTATTATCATTGTTTAATCCTTACATTAATTTTCCATCTCCAAGTTCTCATCATCTTCTTCTTCTTCTCTTTCTTTATTATTATTATTATTACTACTAAAACTATTATTATTATTATTATTATTATT